>NC_035444.2:99360728-99467228 GCF_002127325.2 Helianthus annuus | reverse complement strand
TAACATGGTGCAAGTTGTGAAGAGAAAGACACAGATGGCTTGAAACATCAGTCGGTAAACGCTGAGAAAAATATAAAAGGATTAATTACCTTATTGATTAAAAAAAGAGTAGAGCCGAACTGTATTATGTGCTATTAGAAGGAAACAAAAAATTATAAAGTATATCAATCTGCTTTCGGCTTTCTTGGTGAATTTAATTACATCAGTTTGTTTTAACTTTTTTGATGTAGAGCATTTACGGCCAACTAGAAGGGCGGTTGATGTTGTGGATCTGAATGACTTAGACTTTACTTTAGCCTACATAATTGAATAAGACACAATAAGTGTAAAAATTATATACATAAAATTGTACAACAATAAGATACACGGTCCTTTAAATAATAAAAGTAACCATTCATGGTTACGGTATCTTACTTGAGAGACAACGTGAGAAGACAGATTTTGCTTAGAAACAAAATCAGCTGATTTTCCTTTTCGTTCAACCTAAAGAAAATAAAACAATTAACATATTGATATAGAAGGAAATAATTAAATGAATTATATACTAATTAACCATGTTTTTATACATGTAATGTGTTGTTTGGTATGAAAAAAGATTTCAAAACAACATCAAACTAGGTTTTCACATTAACAAAAACGAAACTTGAAAATATTATTTCTTTTTATAGAAAAAAAACATCAAACTATATTATCTAATCATAAACAACCTTTGTCGAAAGCCCTTTATATATGTAATGTGTTGATTTGACCTTAGGATGAACCTACAAAACCATAAAAGATTTAACATGTGGCACCTGAGGAAAATCCGCAACAATCCTGATTTCTCATTTCACGCTTTCGTGCTTACTTGTCAAATTTCGGGACGAAATTTCTTTCAAGTTGGGGATGATGTGACAACCCGAATATTCAGGTTAGTATTACATGAATTCCACAACCTTCAACGTGTAACTTTGCGTTTGATTCGTTTAATGTTCGTGCGCGCGTAATCATTCATACTGGAATTCTTTAGGTGTATTGATGTTTTAGCACACTTCATGGCCGCTTGGGCTTCTCCTGTCTGGCCCATATAATATATCTGGCCCGAATTATACATGTTAAATGGGGGGCATATATGGGGTCGGTTGTAGCCACTCATAGATAAATATATAACCATGATAATAGGCAATGGACTCAAGCCCATTACGGTTATAAGGAAACCGCCCCAAACCTTGGCTAACAAGTATACGTGAAATATATATATAGACTTCCTGATATGTTCGATTAGCTTAAAACAAAAACAAACCCTATTGCTCCATAATTTACGATCGGCGATTGAAGAAACACCCCCCCTGTTCATCAAGGCATTAACTGGTTAGTAAATCCATGGTTGAATCTTTAATTCATAAGTGTTAGTTATGTTTGTATATTCATGCATGCTATATGTTAGTAAATTATGCTTGTGATTGTCAGTAACATTAATTCTTGCATGTGATGTTGTTATTCAATTATTGGACCACACAACTGTGAGTTATAAAATTGTAATTGAACCCTTTGTTTTGATAGGACCACTCAAGTAATGGCCGACACACTTTTTCTATGGCTTCACATGCACTGATTTGATGATATTTGTTATTGAAACATGATTAGGAAATCGGTAATAGGATAGGTGATCATACTTGTTAATTCATTGAGTAATTGTTGGTGGGCTCGCATGATAAATGGTTTACCCAATTTAATGGCTAAGATAAACAGAAGGTAGTGGGCCGGTGGTTTGTGACATTAGTTAATTGGAGTTGATGTTAAATTTAACTAATAAACTTGTATAAATTGGTTTGGGCTAATATAATTTATAGCTACTGATTGGTGGATCTTGTGAGTGGGCTGAGGATTGGGTTGAATTTATATTTGGAGCAGTTCTGCTCTTAGTGGGCCGCAAAGCCTACAGGGCTTATCACCGGGCTTCGAGAACTGGGTTGCACATCTGGTTGGGGGCCGGATGGAGATTTGGGTTAATATAACAAATGATTTTGTGTTAACTGCTGGGCCAAATGTAAAGCCATTGGGCTGCACTCACTTTGTATCAAATATATGAATTGCATATCATAACAGGCCGCAAACAATATGTTTTGGCTGAACAAAGAGTGTTTTGTATGTGCTAGAAGTTGTGAAACCTACATGCTTTATCTTTGGGCTATACATGTTTAATAGCTGATTGATAGGTGTATTAATAGGTTAGGTATGTATGTAAATGGCATGTTTAAGTGAGTACATGTTAAGCATTGGTTGGTGCCCTAGAGGGATGCATAAATTATCGTGATGTGAATTACATGTGTGCGTTACGTGAGAAATGCAAATGCTTGATGTGAACCTTGAATACATGAGTTAGTTGTACGCGAAATGCATGTGAAAACTGACTGTTATCGGTAACCCTTTTTAGGACGTGTTTGATCAATTGAATAACAAGTAACAAATCTAACCGAGCAAACCAAAGGTGAGTTCACTGCTCTTTTTCCAAGCATGCATCCCGGGAAGGGATATTGGGTAACGTTCTAGGGGGAATGCAGGTTATTGGGATGTTGGTTATTACTCAGTTTCTATCATATAAGACCCCTTACATCTACCGACAGTTGCCGGGAAGGCAACGAGGTAATTAGTTGATAGCGCTATTAGGTTTGGCACCCTCACACCGTCTCAGGGAGGTCGGGCGTGAACTAATTTCCTTAAAGCATGACCAATGTTTTGATAGAGACATTGGGGTTGGGCAAACGCATCTTGTAGCCATTTCGGTAATCGAGTTAATAACAACATCAAATAAAATTGATAAAATGTTTTGTATATACACCTGATAAATTAAACTTGGTAACAAAACCTTGAACTCACCAGCGTAGTCTGACACACTTGTTTGCATGCTTGTAGGTCGTTAGCTGTTTGCATTAGAACTTGCTGTCTGGAGTAGCTGGAGTCTCATGGGTCGATTGGAGGGATTTGTGTTCTGATTTGTTGATACTTTATATTGATTTTAAACTATTTAACTTCGTTTGGTTTTGCTTCCGCTGATTACTTGGGTTTTCTTTTGAACTTGGATGGTATTTTATTATTAATTAAGAACTTTATTTTCGAAACATGTATGGGTTCTATGTAATTAGTGGCTCATTGCTGGTATGTCACACGCCTATCAGGGACACTCCTTAAGTGGTATTTTGGGGGTGTGACAGTTTGGTATCAGAGCCACTGGTTATAGTGAACTTGGTTTTAAAAAGTTTTCATAAAACCAGACTATAACCGAACAGATCCGAAATCGACCATGACACTCAGCTCCAGATTGCAAGGTTCGTCTTCTGTTATTTTATGCATTACTTGTATAGCAGTCACACACTCACAACCTACATGAAGACGACATACTAGATTTGATAGTGCAACACTACTCTTTTACTTCTGTGAATCATAATCCTGTAGTACCCATTGCTTGGCTATTTGAATGCGGGGGAAACTTTTAGCGCAAGTTAAGAGGCACTGAGATGAGCATGCAAATTGCCTTATTATTATGGGTGCACACATAATAATAACGTGAGGTGCATGTAAGTCCCAGTGAGGCTTAACAAACGTGAGAAGGATTCTGCCCTATTATGTGTAAACTTGATAGTTAGTATATTTCAACGTGATATTTGACTTTTACCTCGTTTCGACCCTTAAGATAGTTCCCTTCTCTTATTTAGAACCATGAGTGGACGTGGAGGAGGACGAGGTGGTGGACGTGGCCACATTGCTATGACGCAGGCCGAATTAACCAACCTGATCAACACTCGTGTAGCTAAAGCTCTAGCGGCTTACCAGGCTGGTACGATAAGTGCCAATTACTTTCTCTTTTTGCGTCATAAACTCGAATCTTACCTGTGCGTTGTACGTTCTTTCGTTTTAGGTCAACCTGCGAATCAAAACCATCCACCTGCTCCACCTGTTTGTACATTCAAAATGTTTATGGATTGCAAGCCACAGACTTTCAGTGGGACTGAAGGGGCTGTAGGACTCCTGCGATGGTTTGAGAAGGCAGAGGCGGTATTCGCGATGTGCAATTGTCCTGCTGGGGACAGAGTGAAGTATGCTACGGGCACGCTTGAGGATGGTGCCCTGACGTGGTGGAATGCCCAGGTGCAGATGTTGGGTATCGAAATGGCGAATGCCACCACTTGGGATGACTTTAAGGAGTTGATGAGGGAGGAGTATTGTCCTCGTGATGAGATTCAGAAACTGGAGAACGAGTATTATAATCTGAAAATGGAGGGATCTGAGATTGAAGCATACACGAGGAGGTCCAATGATTTAGCAACTTTGTGCCCTAACCTGTCTCGACCTCCACCCCGGCGAATCGAGTTGTATCTCAAGGGTTTAGCACCAGCTGTTAAGGGGTACGTTACTGCTGCAAACCTAGACAATCTGCCCCGTATCGTCCGTTTAGCACATAAGATTACTGACCAAGAGGTCGAACGTAACAATTTGCCGCCACGTGTTTCTGCTACTACTTCGACTGCTACAGCCACCACACCTGCTAGTGATAATAAACGCAAGTGGAACGATACCGATAAAGCAACCAGTGCAGGTCAATCCCAGAAAAGGTCCGATAACAACCACAACCGCAGTTTTAGTCAGTCTTCTTCAGTTAATCAAGGCCAGGGCAGCAATCAGAATCAGGGTTCCTATGTTGGGAAGAAGCCACAGTGCAACAAGTGTGGCTATCATCACTATGGACAGTGCCTCCGAACTTGTCGTAGATGTGAGAAAGTGGGCCATGAGGCCAAAGACTGTAGAGCCCCACAGCCAAAGCAGCAGCAGCAAAGCCAGCAGCACCAGCGACAACAAATGCAACAACCAAAGCAGAATCAGAGTGTTAAGAAAGTGTGTTTCCAGTGCGGGGACGAGGGCCACTTCAAGCGGGATTGCCCTCAGCTGAATCAGAATGTCAATAACAACAATGCTGGGAACAATAACAACAGGAACACCAACAATGGGGGCAATGGAGGAAATGGTGCACACGGGAGGGTGTTCACTATTGGACCTGGGGAAGCTAGGAATGATGGCAACGTAGTGACTGGTACGTTTTCGATAAACGACATATTTTCTTCTGTTTTATTAGACTCTGGTGCCGATTTCAGTTATGTATCGTTGGAGTTCAGTAGTCGTTTAGGATTGAGTCCTACACCTCTTGTCACTAACCATATAGTAGAACTAGCTAATGGTAAATCGATAGAGGCTTCTCATGCTCTGTTTGGTTGTAAACTCGATCTCATGGGTCAAGTGTTCGACATTGATCTACTCCCTGTTACCCTTGGAAGTTTTGACGTGGTCGTTGGCATGGATTGGCTGTCCAAGCACCAGGCGGAAATTCTTTGCAAGGAGAAAATCGTACGTATTCCTCTCCCTAGCGGAGAATCCTTATCGGTTCAGGGCCATCATAGTGGTGCCATGGTAGGTATTATCTCGGCAATGAAGGCTCAAAAGTGTTTACGCAAGGGTTACCCTGTTCTTTTAGCTCTTGTTACTGACTCGCAGTCTGATGAGAGAAAGATCGAGGATCTTCCAGTGGTTCATGAATTTCCCGATGTATTTCCTGAAGAACTCCCTGGCTTACCTCCACATCGTCAGGTGGAATTTCAGATCGACCTCGCGCCAGGAGCAGCCCCGATTGCTCGTGCTCCTTATCGTCTTGCGCCAGGAGAGTTACAGGAGTTGTCGAATCAACTCCAAGAGCTGTTGGATAGGGGTTTTATCCGACCCAGCTCTTCGCCTTGGGGAGCCCCAGTACTGTTTGTAAAGAAGAAGGATGGATCCTTTCGGATGTGCATAGATTATCGTGAGCTCAACAAGGTGACAATCAAGAATCGTTATCCGTTACCCCGCATTGACGACTTGTTTGACCAGCTGCAAGGGTCGAGTTTTTTTTCCAAGATCGACTTAAGGTCAGGCTATCATCAGGTAGAGTCAGGGAGGAGGATGTTCCAAAGACGGCTTTTCGAACGCGGTATGGCCACTACGAGTTTTTGGTTATGCCGTTTGGGATGACTAATGCACCGGCGGTCTTCATGGATCTCATGAACCGCGTGTGCAAACCGTATCTCGACGACTTCGTTATTGTTTTCATCGACGACATCTTGATCTATTCCAAGAGCGAGGAGGACCATGAGCGACATCTGCGTCTTATCTTGGAGCTCCTGAGGAAGGAGCAGCTTTACGCGAAGTTTTATAAGTGTGACTTCTGGATTCGAGAAGTACACTTTCTTGGGCATATTGTTAACGAAAAGGGGATACACGTGGATCCTGCTAAGATCGATGCTATTAGGAATTGGGCGGCACCGAAGAATCCTTCGGAGGTGCGACAATTTCTTGGTCTTGCAGGGTACTATCGTCGGTTTATTCAGGATTTCTCGAAAATTGCTCAACCTCTTACCTCCTTGACGCAGAAGAACGTAGTTTATTCTTGGGGAGCGAAGCAGGAGGACGCTTTCCAACTTTTGAAGCAGAAATTGTGCAGCGCACCGATCTTGTCTCTACCAGAGGGTACGGAAGATTTTGTGGTTTATTGTGATGCATCGATTCAGGGTCTCGGTTGTGTGTTGATGCAGCGCGGCAAAGTGATAGCATATGCTTCTCGACAGTTGAAGGTACACGAGAAGAATTATACGACTCACGACTTGGAGTTAGGAGCTGTGGTTTTCGCGTTGAAGATCTGGAGGCACTATCTGTACGGTACCAAATGCACCATCTACACCGATCACAGAAGCCTTCAGCATATCTTCGACCAGAAGGATTTGAACATGCGGCAACGGCGTTGGATAGAGCTTTTGAACGATTATGAGTGTGCTATCAAGTATCATCCGGGTAAAGCTAATGTGGTAGCTGATGCGCTTAGCCGAAAAGAGACAAAGCCTAAACGTGTTCGCGCATTACAACTCACTATTCATTCGAACCTTCCCGATAAGATTCGTACGGCTCAGACTGAGGCATTGAAGGAAGAAAACATCGAAGCTGAGGGTTTACGGGGTATGAAAAAGCAGCTCGAGCAGAGATCTGATGGCATCTATTATTTTATGGAAAGAGTATGGATTCCTCTGTTTGGTGATCTCAGAGAACTTGTGATGGATGAAGCGCACAAGTCACGATACTCTATTCATCTAGGATCTGATAAGATGTATCAGGATCTCAAAGTCTTGTATTGGTGGCCGAATATGAAAGCCATCATCGCGACATACGTGAGTAAGTGTTTGACTTGTGCTAAAGTCAAGGTGGAATATCAGAAACCCTCGGGTCTACTTCAGCAGCCAGAGATACCCATGTGGAAATGGGAGCAAATTGCTATGGATTTCGTCACTGGTTTACCGAGAACTCAGGCTGGAAACGATACTATTTGGGTAATTGTTGACCATCTCACGAAGTCAGCGCATTTTCTAGCAATCAAGGAAACAGATAAGTTCTCGCAGCTTGCAGCAGTTTACCTAAAGGAGGTAGTTTCTAGACACGGGGTGCCAACTTCTATCATCTCAGATCGAGATCCGCGTTTCACTTCTGAGTTATGGCAATCGATGCATAAATCGTTTGGCTCACGTCTTGATATGATTACTGCTTATCACCCACAGACGGACGGTCAGAGTGAGCGCACTATTCAGACACTTGAAGACATGCTGCGAGCGTGTGTGATTGATTTTGGTAAGGGCTGGGAGAAACATCTGCCACTGATCGAGTTCTCCTACGACAACAGCTACCACACTAGCATTAAGGCAGCTCCGTTTGAAGCATTGTACGGTCGGAAATATCGTTCTCCACTTTGTTGGGCTGAAGTAGGTGACAGCCAGATCACGGGTCCTGAGCTGGTGCTCGAAACTTCAGAAAAGATTGTTCAGATCAGAAACCGTATGGCGGCAGCACGTGATCGTCAGAAGAGTTACGCTGACAAGCGTAGTAAACCGTTACAATTTGAAGTAGGTGACCGTGTTATGTTGAAAGTGTCGCCGTGGAAGGGTGTTGTACGCTTCGGGAAACGTGGCAAGCTTAATCCGCGTTATGTTGGGCCATTTAAAATCCTGGAGCGGATCGGTAAAGTCGCTTACAAGCTTGAGTTGCCTGCTGAGTTGGGTAATGTTCACGATGTCTTTCACGTTTCGCAGTTGAAGAAGTGTCTATCTGATGAGACACTGGTTGTGCCATTTCAAGAGCTGAAGATCGACGACAAGTTGCAGTTTGTCGAAGAGCCTATAGAAATTATGGACAGAGAGGTCAAGGTGCGTAAACATAGTCGTATTCCGATTGTGAGAGTTCGTTGGAACTCAAGACGTGGACCGGAGTTCACGTGGGAGCGCGAGGATCAGATGAAGCTCAAGTACCCACATTTATTCCCAGAGGACAATTCTAAGCCTGGTGAACCTAAGTCTAGTGCAGCTGTGAATTTCGGGACGAAATTCCTCTTCAAGTTGGGGATGATGTGGCACCTGAGGAAAATCCGCAACAATCCTGATTTCTCATTTCACTCTTTCGTGCTTACTTGTCAAATTTCGGGACGAAATTTCTTTCAAGTTGGGGATGATGTGACAACCCGAATATTCAGGTTAGTATTACATGAATTCCACAACCCTTCAATGTGTAACTTTGCGTTTGATTCGTTTAATGTTCGTGCGCGCGTAATCATTCATACTGGAATTCTTTAGGTGTATTGTTGTATTAGCACACTTCATGGCCGCTTGGGCTTCTCCTGTCTGGCCCATATAATATATCTGGCCCGAATTATATATGTTAAATGGGGGGCATATATGGGGTCGGTTGTAGCCACTCATAGATAAATATATAACCATGATAATAGGCAATGGACTCAAGCCTATTACGGTTATAAGGAAACCGTCCCAAACCTTGGCTAACAAGTATACGTGAAATATATATATATAGACTTCCTGATATGTTCGATTAGCTTAAAACAAAAACAAACCCTATTGCTCCATAATTTACGATCGGCGATTGAAGAAACACCCCCCTGTTCATCAAGGCATTAAGTGGTTAGTAAATCCATGGTTGAATCTTTAATTCATAAGTGTTAGTTATGTTTGTATATTCATGCATGCTATATTTTAGTAAATTATGCTTGTGATTGTCAGTAACATTAATTCTTGCATGTGATGTTGTTATTCAATTATTGGACCACACAACTGTGAGTTATAAAATTGTAATTGAACCCTTTGTTTTGATTGGATCACTCAAGTAATGGCCGACACACTTTTTCTATGGCTTCACATGCACTGATTTGATGATATTTGTTATTGAAACATGATTAGGAAATCGGTAATAGGATAGGTGATCATACTTGTTAATTCATTGAGTAATTGTTGGTGGGCTCGCATGATAAATGGTTTACCCAATTAAATGGCTAAGATAAACAGAAGGTAGTGGGCCGGTGGTTTGTGACATTAGTTAATTGGAGTTGATGTTAAATTTAACTAATAAACTTGTATAAATTGGTTTGGGCTAATATAATTTATAGCTACTGATTGGTGGATCTTGTGAGTGGGCTGAGGATTGGGTTGAATTTATATTTGGAGCAGTTCTGCTCTTAGTGGGCCGCAAAGCCTACAGGGCTTATCACCGGGCTTCGAGAACTGGGTTGCACATCTGGTTGGGGGCCGGATGGAGATTTGGGTTAATATAACAAATGATTTTGTGTTAACTGCTGGGCCCAATGTAAAGCCATTGGGCTGCACTCACTTTGTATCAAATATATGAATTGCATATCATAACAGGCCGCAAACAATATGTTTTGGCTGAACAAAGAGTGTTTTGTATGTGCTAGAAGTTGTGAAACCTACATGCTTTATCTTTGGGCTATACATGTTTAATAGCTGATTGATGGGTGTATTAATAGGTTAGGTATGTATGTAAATGGCATGTTTAAGTGAGTACATGTTAAGCATTGGTTGGTGCCCTAGAGGGATGCATAAATTATCGTGATGTGAATTACATGTGTGCGTTACGTGAGCAATGCAAATGCTTGATGTGAACCTTGAATACATGAGTTAGTTGTACGCGAAATGCATGTGAAAACTGACTGTTATCGGTAACCCTTTTTAGGACGTGTTTGATCAATTGAATAACAAGTAACAAATCTAACCGAGCAAACCTAAGGTGAGTTCACTGCTCTTTTTCCAAGCATGCATCCCGGGAAGGGATATTGGGTAACGTTCCAGGGGGAATGCAGGTTATTGGGATGTTGGTTATTACTCAGTTTCTATCATATAAGACCCCTTACATCTACCGACAGTTGCCGGGAAGGCAACGAGGTTATTAGTTGATAGCGCTATTAGGTTTGGCACCCTCACACCGTCTCAGGGAGGTCGGGCGTGAACTAATTTCCTTAAAGCATGACCAATGTTTTGATAGAGACATTGGGGTTGGGCAAACGCATCTTGTAGCCATTTCGGTAATCGAGTTAATAACAACATCAAATCAAATTGATAAACTGTTTTGTATATACACCTGATAAATTAAACTCGGTAACAAAACCTTGAACTCACCAGCGTAGTCTGACACACTTGTTTGCATGCTTGTAGGTCGTTAGCTGTTTGCATTGGAACTTGCTGTCTGGAGTAGCTGGAGTCTCATGGGTCGATTGGAGGGATTTGTGTTCTGATTTGTTGATACTTTATATTGATTTTAAACTATTTAACTTCGTTTGGTTTTGCTTCCGCTGATTACTTGGGTTTTCTTTTGAACTTGGATGGTATTTTATTATTAATTAAGAACTTTATTTTCGAAACATGTATGGGTTCTATGTAATTAGTGGCTCATTGCTGGTATGTCACACGCCTATCAGGGACACTCCCTAAGTGGTATTTTGGGGGTGTGACATAACATATTACATTTAAGAAAAATATTCACTAAAAGGATTACATAATGGAAAACAAATACACCGAATAGAATAAAAAGTTTATTATATGTGTAGGATCGTGAGACGTCCTGACGAGTCGATCAGAAGAGTGCTTAGACCAAATCAGAGGCGGAATTCATTGATTTGGTCTTCGTTCAGCTTGTATTCACTTTTAATTGTCTCTTTTATTGATCTTTGACACTTTTACAGTACAAACACACTTTGACAGGGCTTCGCTGTCGAAAATCAAATCGTTACAACTGACTCCGTTTGAAAGGTATTTATAGGAGATCCCTGACCGTTTGAAGATGACATGCCATCCTTCAAACGGTCACCCTTCAAACGGAAGGGTTTCAAACGGATAGCATTCAAACGATAAGGTTACATTCAAACGATCAACATCATCTCAAATGGAACCAAAACTTCAAACGGAAGATTGTCTTCAAACGGCTAGCCTTCAATATTTTCATATTTCATGCCTAATCAGATCTGCAACTAACCCGAGACTTGACATAAGACGAAGATGACAGATGACTGCACCAACAGACTCCCTCTCAGATGTTGACGAGTCTTAAGTGTCGAGTCTTCATAATCTTCAGTCTTAATCGGTCTTCTTCAGAAATTTCTTCTGGAATCATGTCTTCTTCAGGAACTTCCTCTTGGAATCATGTGCCTGGATCTTTCTCTGGCTCAAACTCTCGTCAGACTCCCCCTATCATCGAACTGGGATCGATGTCTGGAATTTCTTATCACCTTTGAAATTATATCCTGGCTTTTTCTCTGATTAGCTCAAACACCTACACAAATCTCAAACACTAATAAGAACAATTTCAGATTTATCATTTTTTAAAAAAAAACTATGAAGATCAATTTGTAGGTTAACATACAACTTTAAACTTCAAGTTAATGAACCATTTATACAATCCAAATCTTCACAATTTCACACACTCTCTCCCAAACCATAAGTTCAACATGTTTAGCCCTTGAAATGTTTAAAATCAGCTCTTCACACTCAGTTGTCGAAAATCTTTTTGGAGTTTCAGAAAGAAAGTAAATGCAGAAACGAAATATTTACAGATAATATTTTTGTGAGTTCGTGAAAGAGGATCATATCAGTTTTTAGACACATCACACGCACCGTTAAGCTTTTAATCGTTTTAAGCTCTAAACGATTCATGTAGATTGACGATATTGTTGTCCACTTAAACTTAATCTAAAAACTTTCGAAATGCTTACTGATACGTTAAGATATATTAATTTTGCACTAAATTCTTATGGACCCCACGATCTCAGCATATCCCCTCATCATGCAATACACTAACTCAAGTAATGCCTTTAAACTTTTATCAACTGTGAATTGTGCGAAAACAAAGCAGAATGTTTAAACATTAACAATCAGGTCGATACTTCCGTATACGCAGAGAAAGTCCAATGTTTAGACAAAATAAGAAAATAAGACAAGTTGAAATTGTTTAGGCTTTAACCGCCAGGTCGATACTCCCGTATACGCAGAGGTGATCCAAAGCTTAAACGAAACACCAAAGAAAATAAAGCAGAACGTTTAGGCAACAACATCCAGGTCGATACTCACGTATACGCAGAGGATGTCCGATGCTTAAACAAAATAAAGAAATAAGACAAGTTTAAATCTTTGCAAAATAAAATGCACAATCACAGCGACCTTTTAGCAAAGTTGTGAAAGTTCACAAACTTAACCAGTCTTTTGACAATCAGCGATTACTGAGTAGGCACACAATCAAGAAGGACAAAACTAAGTACTATGCTTTTCAACCATGTTTCCCACTAGAACTAGGCTTTTTCATTTAGGTTTGTATCGTTATCGCAAATCTACTAGTCTAGCTGAGCCTACCGTCACATCTTTAGTGAGTCCGTTTATCACATTTGACATTTCATATCTTTAGCATGCTGTGATAGTCCAACTGATCTACTATCATTTCCTCTTGTTTCAGCAAAACTCATTTTGAATTTTTCAATGTTTTTGACATTTTCAAATTTTCTAATTTTTAAAATTTCCCCCCCCCTAAAATCAAAATATGTTTCAATTTTGATTTTTTTGGGAAAATTTGAAACAAACTGTACAAAATTGACAACATGATGAGAAACGCATCAATTCTCCATCCACATGGCGTAAACAATCAGAACTCCCCCTCACAACAAACTATCTTCCCATTATGATTTCAAAACACTTAAGTTTGTTTTAATCAAAATGATTTTTCCGGAAAAAAATTAGTTTGTTTACCAAACATTTGTAGGTTCAGGGTTACTTCATCACCTTTGATAACACTTGTAGAAAATCAAGTACAACTTAATGTCCCTGATTTACCACATGAAAGGCGAAAAATCACCAGAGTGAAATTTCTCAAGAAATGTGCCGATTCATGTTCCACGCTTACCAACCTGGGAACTCCGGCAAGTCAGGTTTTTCTATTTAAACAGATTCACCCAAGCCTGACGGTCCTTGGGTAATTTCGAATTCTTGTTCAACAATGGTGGAAAGTTTACATCATCCATTGTTAAACTTGAATTCTCAGGTTTTACCTCAACTACTGGCTCCTCTGGCTTTGAAGAACCAGAATCATCGCCTGAATGTGGCTTGTCCGACTTTGATCTGTTAGATTCATCGCCGACATGTGGCTCCTTTGTTTTCGAAGAAACAGATTCATTGCCACTAAATGTTACCGTCTTCTTTTCTTCTTTTGTCCTCAGATTTGTATCTGATGAATTCATCTTGCTTAACTTTGCAGCTGAGGAAGTTGACTCATCAGAACTCTTATTCTTTCCAACAGATGAATCCGAGGACAAGATCTTCTCCAAATACTCTCGAGCTTTCTTCCTCTTCTTCCTCAGTCTGTCTTTTTGCCCTTGAGAAAGCTTCACTTTCGTTTCTTGAACTTTCTGTTCTTGAACTTTTGGTTCTTGAACTTTCAGTTCTTTGGGCTTGACCTTGACTGGAATTCTTGCCACTATCTGAGATACAACCCTCGATCTTTCATTTGATCTCCTTGGGCAATCTCTGGCAATATGACCTTTGAAGTTGCAGTTAAAGCATCTCCTGGTCTCATAGCTCCAATTCTGGCAGTTAACAGCAATGTGTCCTTGATAGCCGCATCTGTAACACACTCTGTTATCGTACCATGTACCACCTTCACACCAAACATTTAGATCATAGCATTGTTTGGCTTGGTGATATTCCTTCCACATGTTTGCTGAATTTGGCTTTTGAGCACTGTGGTCCGACCTGCACCACTTATTGCCAACAATTTTTGAGTTTTCATTTTTAAATTTTTGTGATTTCTGATTGCGATTGGATGATTGCACTGATGAACTTTTATTTTCTTTTTGAACAAATTTCTCATTTTTAATTTTTTGTTTCTGTTCCACTTTCTTCTTCAAAGGTTTTTGCTTAGAGCATTCTCCCTTTTCAGTCGATTGCAGAACAGTTTTCTGAAATTTTCCTTTTAATTTCAAAACTATTTTCTTTTTCTTAATTTCAGCATCAGACTCTGTCTCAGACTCATCTGCTGAATAAAATTTCTCATTTTCATCATCAGTTTTATCATCAGTTTTATCATCACAATCTTCAACTTTGACTTTGTCAAAGTTTGTGACATTGTCACTTATTGGCATAGAATTGATCGGTTTTGGACAGGGAAAATTCACATTATCTGATGCAGTCACAAAACCTATCAATTTCTTTTCAAGTTCCTCAATTTTGTTCCTCGAATTCTCAGCTTCACATTCAAGCTGAGATATTCTCCCAAAATGAGTCTTGATTGTTTCTTCATTCTCATTCTTCAAATTTTCAAGAACAGATTTTTCATTTTCCAAAACTTTTATCTGTTCCTGAAATTTTGATTCATTTGCTTTCAGATTCTTATTCTCAAGCTTTATCCAGAAATCTAACTCTTCTGAAGATTTCTGTTTACTTTCAAGCTCTTTTTCCAACTCTTTGATTTTCTTTTTAGCACATTCACCTTCTTTTTCCAATTTTATAATTTTCTGAAGATGGGAATTTATCATTTTTTGTTTTTCAATATTGTTTTTGCTAAACACATCTCTCCCATCTTCAAGAATTTTCATTTGATTTTGAAAATCTTTTTCAATTTTTGATTTTTCAATTTTCATCTTCTCACACGTTTCCTTTAATATAAGAATCTGCTTCTCATCATTCTGCTTCTCGTCTTTCAACTTCTTGATCTCCAATGCCAAACTCTCTGCAACTTTTACGAGTTTGTCATTATTAGTCTTAAAGTTGTCACATTTGAAACACACTGATGCATTCTTCACAGATTCTCCAACTTTTGAAGCTTTTTCTTCCTTTGCCCTTTGGTCACCATTTTGTTTTTTCTTCTTTTCATCATTAATCCTCATCTGTTCTTCAATTCTTTCAACGAGTGGACAAATTGTCAGTTGAGAAAATTCTCCAGAACTCTTCAAGTTCAAGATGTAATCTTCCCATTCTTCTTTCGGTAAAGCACTGACAAATTTTTCAACCCATTCTGCTGGTTCTTTAGTTATACCAATTTTAGACATTGAACGAACAAGAAGTCTATATCTCCCAATGATATCCTTAGTGTTTTCTCCTGGATAACCTGAAAATGAATCAAATTCTTTCTTTAATATTTTTATTTTATCAAATATTTCTTGAGTCATATTAAATAAATTGATATCCATGATTTGGAAACACGTATTTCAAGACAGTATCAATAAACAAAATATCAAGTTCAAACTATATCTACTTTCAAACGAAACCCTTTTTCAAACGGGACCCTTTCAAACGATAGGAAGTAAACTTCAAACAACAGGATCCGGTTCAAACGATTGGACAACAGCTTCAAACAATGGGAACTGTTTTCAAACGGAATGGTCTCTTTCAAACGATCGGAAACCAATTTCAAACGATAGGCAACAGTTTCAAATGATCCTTCAAACGAACATCCAAGTTTCAAACGATAGGTTTCTGATTCAAACGGATAGTCTAATCTTCTTTCAAACGGAACCCTTGTTTCAAGTCATTTTTACCCGTTTTACGTCGAATTTTAAACTGAAACTTTCAAGGCTTTGTCTATGTCCA
Organism: Helianthus annuus; assembly: GCF_002127325.2. Taxonomy (NCBI): domain Eukaryota; kingdom Viridiplantae; phylum Streptophyta; class Magnoliopsida; order Asterales; family Asteraceae; genus Helianthus; species Helianthus annuus. The sequence goes on along the minus strand of NC_035444.2, from coordinate 99,451,257 downwards.
GTAACACACAATCGATGAGATTTTGATCCAATTTTGTCCGGTAAAAACACCCTGAACTGATGAAAGAAGGTGTAGAAATCAGAATTTTGAGCGAAAAACAAGCTAAAAGGTAAGAACTCTTCCTCCTGAGCTCTGATACCACATGTAGGATTGTGAGACGTCCTGACGAGTCGATCAGAAGAGTGCTTAGACCAAATCAGAGGCGGAATTCATTGATTTGGTCTTCGTTCAGCTTGTATTCACTTTTAATTGTCTCTTTTATTGATCTTTGACACTTTTACAGTACAAATACACTTTGACAGGGCTTCGCCGTCGAAAATCAGATCGTTACAACTGAATCCGTTTGAAAGGTATTTATAGGAGATCCCTGACCGTTTGAAGATGACATGCCATCCTTCAAACGGTCACCCTTCAAACGGAAGGGTTTCAAACGGATAGGATTCAAACGATAAGGTTACATTCAAACGATCAACATCATCTCAAATGGAACCAAAACTTCAAACGGAAGATTGTCTTCAAACGACCAGCCTTCAATATTTTCATATTTCATGCCTAATCAGATCTGCAACTAACCCGAGACTCGACATAAGACGAAGACGACAGATGACTGCACCAACAATATGTATTGAAATAAAGTATTAAATTAAATACCATATAACAAACAACCTTTGCAGATACAGTCTCGTGATCAAATACAGTCTGTGACACCCCGTTGAAACACTCTTACACGCACTAGCTTGGCAGTGGCTGCTTTAACTTTCGGGACGAAAGTTCTTAAAACTTGGGGATAATGTGACACTCTAGCTTTTCCGAACAAACATCTTGTAATATCATTTTGTATATATATACATATTATTAAATGGAAACGTGACCTTCTTACATACTATGTGTTGTATGTATGTATATATATATATATATATATATTTATGTGTTGTGCTAGTGAGTCGAGACCATGACTCGAGACCACTCGGTCTCGAGTGGGCCACTCGGTCTCAAGTGGGCCGTAACTGGTTGGGCCGAAAACCCCTTAGCCTACTCAAAACCAAGTATAAAACCCCCAAACCTTCCCCACTTCCTTCATTTTTACATAAACACACACTCCTTTTCTCTCTCACTAAAAACCCTCAACAACACCACCTTCTCTCCCAAATTCTCGGTTCAAGCTCGGATCTAACCGGCAACAACAAAGAATCTCGGTCAAGAAACTCGGACAAGCTCGTCAGCATCACCCGGACACTTCACTTTCTCGGTTTCTCCTTGATTCAGTGCCTTTTCACAACCGGTTAGTGTTCTAATGTGTGTGTAGGATATATGTGTGTTTTATGAACTAGAAGGTGTTTAGTTAGAAGTGTTATCCATGATTTTCGCATGATTTGTGAGTATTAACAACATGTGTAAACCATTATATGTTAATGCTTGATAAAATGTTTAAAAATGGCTAATGAACGGTAGTTTAAGAGTGTTTATGGCCAACCGAACTATGTTCAAGGTTACAAAATGAATGTTTCGTTTGTTTCTTGCAAAATGATCTTGTTAAACATGTGATTTTGGTTCAAAGAATGCATCGTTATGTTTAATATGAAAACCCAAAAATGATGAACTTATGATGAACATGTTGAATATGGGTTGAAGATTTGAAAAAGGTAATGTTTGATCCATTTTAATTAATTGTCAGTTTAGAAAACTTGTTAGTTAACCCTCATTGGTTATTTCTTAAAATGGGCCTGATGCATAGTACAAATTGGCCTGATGTATCTGAATCAGCACGTGAACAAGTCAAGACCAGCATTGCGACTCGAGACCACGGCGTGACAACTCGAGACCGCAACGGTTGCGACTCGAGACCTCCTCGTGACAACTCGAGACCAGACTCGGAACCTCTGAGGTTGCGAGTCAAGCCTGCACCACTCGAAACCAGCCAGTACAACTCGAGACCTCTTGGTTGCGACTCGAGACCGCAAGTTCTCGAGTCGAGACCCCCTTGTCTCGACTGGGCTGCTCACTTAGTTATTGGGCCAAAACTTGAATTGGTTTGGGCCACCTGATTGTTTGGACTATGTGCTTTGCTGGACTAATTGTCAACTGTGTGAATCTTTAGGGCCGGCCCAATAACTTATATGTTAAACTGCATGTATTGTGTTAGAATCTTGTAAGATATACGTGATTCCTTGTACACCAAACCTGACCTATACTGGTGACCATGTTAGGACGTGGTGACCAGCGTGTTTGACAAGTAACCTAATCTGCCGAGCAACCCAAGGTGAGTTCACACACTAAAAGCATGCATCCCAAGGAGGGACACGAACAAACTGCCAACTTTGGGAAAAATACTTTTGAACTATTATTTCCGGGGGAAATCCGAATGGGTATTTACTATCTCCGGGGGGGATATGTTTGGATATTATTTATAAATCACAACTAGCCAAGCTAAACAAAACTCTATCACCTTAAGTCCCTGCTTACAGTACCGATTAATCGCCGGGGGCGAACGGGTTATTAGTTGATAGCGCTATTAGGTTTGACAACCTCACACCGTGACCGGGGGAGATCGGGCGTGAACTAGTAGACCTTGCATCTTGGTCAATGACGATAGACATTGACTCAGGGCACAACAACTTTCCGTCAACAGTTTCGGTATCTACAGTTTAGTGAGCTTACAGATGGGGTAGCTCCCCACAACGTGATTATAAATGCTTTATCTAAACAACTTATGTTTTTCGAAACCTAAAACTGGACGACTAGTGAACTCGCTCAACTTTATGTTGACACCTTACTGCATGCTTTGCAGGTACCCAGTGACTCAGGAGCTTGCAGCTTGCGGATGTGTAGTGGTCGTCTAACCCGTGTGTTGGGTTCTAAACAAACTTGAACTAAGAATCTTGTTCTAAACTATTTTGTCTATGCTTCCGCCACTTATCTGAACTATTACTTAACCTTAAATACTTTTGAAACTTTGATTATGATATTTGCCAACCGTGTGGTTGGTGAGTATTACTTATGTTATTAATTAAATTGCTCAGTATAATTGGTGGCTGGATCCTGGTCAGTCACGCCTCCGAGCGGTGGTGTTCCGCATGTGGATTTTGGGGGTGTGACACAATCTTTGACTTTCCTTTTGGGTCATTCTACATAATAATGAATGATAAACATATAAGTACAGAAGAAAGTAATTAGAAGAATTATATAATATATATAAGGCACATTGTGAAACACTTACATGAGACCGATAGGCATCAAAGGAAGATGAAAGGCGGTTAGATTCACCAACTATATCACCACCAAGATCTTCATCAACATCACTTTCGTAGGTAATAACCTTTTCTTTGTGTTCCGACTACAAAAAAATAATATTCAAAAACACCAACAATGTTAACTTCAAGATTAACTAATTACCTCGTATTATGAAAAAAATATATTGTAAGCATAATAACACTAACCGCAAGCAGTAAATCAAAACCATCATCTCCGTAAATAGGATCATCCAACACAACAACGTCAACCTTCTTGAAATACATTTGAGTACCAGTTTCATGATTAAAAACGGACAACTCAGAAGTCTCATATCCAGCCATTGTAAAAATAAAAGTAGTCCGGGAATCTAATTCAAGATCCCTAATCAAATTAGACCATCCATCAGTGAAAGCGCATTTGTCGGACAACGCCTCCATTTTCGCATTTCAAAACCTATCACCGAGATAAAGAGTTGCTGATCCACCTTTATAACTGCTGCCATAAAACTGTCCCCAGAATTTGTCCACCATGAGCTGTAAATTTGTTAACAATTATGTTAAACAAAATATGCACAAAACAAAATTGACATAAAAAAGTAATTATTTTATATACAGTACTTACAATGAAATCATCATCAACTCTAATAGAAGTGATAAAAGAGTTATCCAAAACACATGACTTAAAGACATCGAGATACCATGTACATGGTCCAAGACTGTTGAACAACAGATAATCATTTTTTTGTAAACCACTGTCCGTAACGACTTTACCAAACCCATCACCTAAAATAGGACCCAACCCATATTTTTCAATTTGAACAATCTATAAGTTGTCAGCAGCAATAATTTTAATACAATCACCATATGGGAATTGTTCTCCCCACAATAATGTAGCAAAATCATTCGGTATTTCCTATAATTTGAAACAAAAGACATATAAGTATCAACATATTTTTTGTAAACATAATAACAAAAAATACATACCACTTTTGTAGGATTATGAACATCGACTAACTTCAAGAAAGAACAACTACTTCTTTTTGGATCCATATCTGTAAAATTATTATCAACATTTTTTTAGAGCAAGAAATAAAATGATAACATCAAAAAATAAACATATTCAAAACAAAGAAAATATTTTATTCTTCCAATTAACAATGACTAAAGATGGAAAATTATTACTGTTAAATAAAGAAAGTATACATATAAATCAATAGTACAAACAATAACCAAATTTCACTAACCTATTATCTGTGAACGTAAATTTTAATCACATTGTTATCAAATAATTACGGTTTACCATGAAAAAGGAAATTAAGAAACATAAAAAAGTGGGAAATTCTTGTAAAGATAACATCAAAATCGAAATCGGATTGTTATTAAAGAAAATTGTGTATAACAGTTGATTGAACATAAGAATATTGTTAAATCTTGTAAATATAACATCAAAATCGGAACATTGCAAAACAATAGGACGAAAACCTCACAATAACCGGATTAAAGATCAACAACATACCTAATTTCGGTTGATTGTAGTGTATTTTGCAAAAGAGTATTGAAGATTGAAACCCTAGCCAACAATGGCGGTGAGGAAGCGATAACCGAGAGAGGAGGTGAAAGACTTCTTCTTGATGGGTAATGATGTTGCAGGTGATATGATGGTTTTGTTTTGAGTTGTACCAATTTTGAAGTAAATAAAATATAATTACAAATTCACCCCTCATAGATCTCTAATAGTTACAAAAGTTTACAAAATCACTTTCACTAACAATTTACTATAAATAATACACTCAATGTATTCGTTGTCATACATAAGATGATGAGTAGTAAATAAAAATGTTAAATATTAAAACACAATAATAAATATAACTCTACGTACAAAAAAATACAAATGCTAATTAATAATATCATCTCTTATTGATATAACAGTAATAAACAAAAATCAAGATAAACCGCAACAAACATTGAGTAAAAAGCAACATCAAGTACTGACATAAATGTTCTGAATACGATTGAACGAAAAAAAAAATTGAAAACTGTTTGACGAAACTGAGATGACTATTAGATTCTGAGACTACTTTTCCAGCTTTGGATTCAAAAGACCCACCTTCACATTCAAACCTTCATTGTTCTCACAATCACCCTTAGGCGGTTTAGTGGAAGACTGAGAAGAACATAAATCCACATCATAAACGGCTTTCAAATTACGCTTAAGTTCACCAGCATAGCATCTTCGACCCAACATGGTATTAAGATTCTGATAGTAGTTAAAATATAAATGAAAGCGTATTAAGATTCTGATAGTAGTTAAAATATAAATGAAACCATAATCTAAAATGAACAACAAAATATAAATAAAAATTTAGTTGATACAATTAGAAAAATTAAAATAATAACTTTTGCTCACTTTTCCTTGAATGTCAGCATCTGATCAAAATTGTCGTTAACGAAAAGTCGTGTACCATCAAAATTTGTAGATATCCCCCATTTACCTGTTATTAAGTAACATAAATAAACATCACATTTACTCGAGATCTTGAAGTTTAAGATTGAGGCGTTATCAAATTAACATGAGATTGAACACTTACCTGCATAACCCAACTTTGATCAAAACAAAACCTCAATTTCATAATAGAAAACTGTGACAATAAAAATAAGGATTTTTTTATTAGTACTCAACAAATGATCGTTAAATAATTAATTAAAAGTGTAATACCATATAACAAAACAAATATTATATATATTTTGATAAAAAAATAAATTATCTACATCAAAATTATTTGTCATTCTATTGTAGTTTCCATTTTACTTAAATATGATTGTCAATTAATAAAGAAACAAATTTATCTAAAATAACTTTAATATGTTATTGCATTATAAATGGAAATATTACTTTACAAAACTTTAGAAATTACGAATAGACAAAATCGACCAAATAATTTAACATAAATAAATTATCATTGTTTTGTTAATTATTATAAATATTTATAAGTTTCCTAAAATTAATAATAAGTTAATAAAAATATAAAATATACATCTAGAAATAAGTCAACATACAAATTCAAACATCAACTTATTTGGTAATTTGACTATTATGTTTTATCGTGTGTAAGATATATATTCAATTGTTGTATTTTTTAATAAAAATATATAAAACTAACATTCGTATTGAAAAAAATACATAAGTAACTATCATAATTCGAACAAAATATCGAATCAGAAATACTCACATTAGAAAAAAACTATGGAGGATAAACTCGGTTCAGAAATAAATATCTATAACTACAAAGGAAGTAAGCAATTTAAAAAAAAAATATAACCGTAACCTATTTATAGAAACAATGTCTAATTAAAGAAACAAACTTATAATTCAAATTTCAAAAATTAACCTTAAAAACAGTAGTCTATTTATAGGAATAAAATAAATTTTAAAAAGAAATAAATGTTTCTTTAAAGCTAAATTGAACAAATGATAACTGAAAAATCAAAGAATATAAACTTCAAAACATTGATAATTTAATAAGAATAAAACACACTATATATATAAAAAAAAATATGATAAACTAACCTCTGTTGCTTGACGAATGGTGGGATTCAGATTGATATAACGGATGTAAGGAATCACATGAAAAAAATACAACAACCAAAATCATTAACTGCGATAAATGTGGAATAGATGATTAAGAAAAACCCGTAAACTTGATTTTATACATAACAAAAATCAACAAAAAACATCTGATGTAGATTTTGGTTTAAGAAAAAAATAAACATGTTCAATCTCTTAGATCAAAGATGTATACTACATAAACAACAGAGTAAAACAACATACCTTCAAGATTTATGGTCGGATCTATAAAATCAGGAAAAAAAGAAGTTAATAGAGTTAAAAAAAATTAAACATGTTCAATCACTTAGATTAAAGATGAATACTACATAAACAACAGAGTAAAACAAAAAAAGTAAACATGTTCAATCGCTTAAACAACTTACCTGCATAACCCAACTTTGATCAAAACAAAACCTCAATTTCAAATAGAAAACTGTAACAATAAAAATAAGGATTTTTTTATTAGTACTTAACAAATAATCGTTAAATAATTAATTAAAAGTGTAATACCATATAACAAAACAAATATTATATATATTTTGATAAAAAAATAAATTATCTACATGAAAATTATTTGTCATTCTATTGTAGTTTCCATTTTACTTAAATATGATTGTCAATTAATAAAGAAACAAATTTATCTAAAATAACTTTGATATGTTATTGCATTATAAATGGAAATATTACTTTGCAAAACTTTGGAAATTACGAATAGACAAAATCGACCAAATAATTTAACATAAGTAAATTATCATTGTTTTGTTAATTATTATAAATATTTATAAGTTTCCTAAAATTAATAATAAGTTAATAAAAATATAAGATATACATCTAGAAATAAGTCAACATACAAATTCAAACATCAACTTATTTGGTAATTTGACTGTTATGTTTTATCGTGTGTAAGATATATATTCAATTGTTGTATTTTTTAATAAAAATATATAAAACTAACATTCGTATTGAAAAAAAAATACATAAGTAACTATCATAATTCGAACAAAATATCGAATCAGAAATACTTACATCAGAAAAAACTATGGAGGATAAACTCGGTTCAGAAATAAATATCTATAACTACAAAGGAAGTAAGCAATTTTTAAAAAAAATATAACCGTAACCTATTTATAGAAACAATGTCTAATTAAAGAAACAGACTTATAATTCAAATTTCAAAAATTAACCTTAAAAACAGTAGTCTATTTATAGGAAAGAAATAAATTTTAAAAAGAAATTAAATGTTTCTTTAAAGCTAAATTGAATAAATGATAATTGAAAAATCAAAGAATATAAACTTCAAAACATTGATAATTTAATAAGAATAAAACACACTATATATATAAAAAAATATGATAAAATAACCTCTGTTGCTTGACGAATGGTGGGATTCAGATTGTTTTAACGGATGTAAGGAATCACATGAAAAAAATACAACAACCAAAATCATTAACTGCGATAAATGTGGAATAGATGATTAAGAAAAACCCGGAAACTTGATTTTATACATAATAAAAATCAACAAAAAACATCTGATGTAGATTTTGGTTTAAGAAAAAATAAACATGTTCAATCTCTTAGATTAAAGATGTATACTACATAAACAACAGAGTAAAACAACATACCTTCAAGATTTATGGTCGGATCTACAAAATCAAAAAAAAAAGAAAAAAAGAAGTTAATAAAGTTAAAAAAATTAAACATGTTCAATCGCTTAGATTAAAGATGAATACTACATAAACAACAGAGTAAAACAAAAAAATTAAACATGTTCAATCGCTTAAACAACTTACCTGCATAACCCAACTTTGATCAAAACAAAACCTCAATTTCACATAGAAGACTGTGACAATAAAAATAAGGATTTTTTTATTAGTACTCAACAAATGATTGTTAAATAATTAATTAAAATTGTAATATCATATAAAAAAACAAATATTATATAATATTTTGATAAAAAAATAAATTATCTACATCAAAATTATTTGTCATTCTATTGTAGTTTCCATTTTACTTAAATATGATTGTCAATTAATAAAGTAACAAATTTATCTAAAATAAATTTGATATGTTATTGCATTATAAATGGAAATATTACTTTACAAAACTTTGGAAATTATGAATAGACAAAATCGACCAAATAATTTAACATAAATAAATTATCATTGTTTTGTTAATTATTATAAATATTTATAAGTTTCCTAAAATTAATAATAAGTCAGTAAAAATATAAGATATACATCTAGAAATAAGTCAACATACAAATTCAAACATCAACTTATTTGGTAATTTGACTGTTATGTTTTATCGTGTGTAAGATATATATTCAATTATTGTATTTTTTAATAAAAATATATAAAACTAACATTCGTATTGAAAAAAATACATAAGTAACTATCATAATTCGAACAAAATATCGAATCAGAAATACTCACATCAGAAAAAACTATGGAGGACACACTCGGTTCAGAAATAAATATCTATAACTGCAAAGGAAGTAAAAAATTTTTTAAAAAAATATAACCATAACCTATTTATAGAAACAATGTCTAATTAAAGAAACAGACTTATAATTCAAATTTCAAAAATTAACCTTAAAAACAGTAGTCTATTTATAGGAAAAACATAAATTTTAAAAAGAAATTAAATGTTTCTTTAAAGCTAAATTGAACAAATGATAACTGAAAAATCAAAGAATATAAACTTCAAAACATTGATAATTTAATAAGAATAAAACACACTATATATATATATATATATATATATAAAAACATGATAAACTAACCTCTGTTGCTTGACGAATGGTGGGATTCAGATTGTTATAACGAATGTAAGGAATCACATGAAAAAAATACAACAACCAAAATCATTAACTGCGATAAATGTGGAATAGATGATTAAGAAAAACCCGGAAACTTGATTTTATACATAACAAAAATCAACAAAAAACATCTGATGTAGATTTTGGTTTAAGAAAAAAATAAACATGTTCAATCTCTTAGATGAAAGATGTATACTACATAAACAACAGAGTAAAACAACATACCTTCAAGATTTATGGTCGGATCTATAAAATCAGAAAAAAATAGAAGTTAATAGAGTTAAAAAAAATTAAACATGTTCAATCACTTAGATTAAAGATGAATACTACATAAACAACAGAGTAAAACAAAAAAAGTAAACATGTTCAATCGCTTAAACAACTTACCTGCATAACCCAACTTTGATCAAAACAAAACCTCAATTTCAAATAGAAAACTGTGACAATAAAAATAAGGATTTTTTTATTAGTACTCAACAAATGATCGTTAAATAATTAATTAAAAGTGTAATACCATATAACAAAACAAATATTATATATATTTTGATAAAAAAATAAATTATCTACATCAAAATTATTTGTCATTCTATTGTAGTTTCCATTTTACTTAAATATGATTGTCAATTAATAAAGAAACAAATTTATCTAAAATAACTTTGATATGTTATTGCATTATAAATGGAAATATTACTTTACAAAACTTTAGAAATTGCGAATAGACAAAATCGACCAAATAATTTAACATAAATAAATTATCATTGTTTTGTTAATTATTATAAATATTTATAAGTTTCCTAAAATTAATAATAAGTTAATAAAAATATAAGATATACATCTAGAAATAAGTCAACATACAAATTCAAACATCAACTTATTTGGTAATTTGACTGTTATGTTTTATCGTGTGTAAGATATATATTCAATTGTTGTATTTTTTAATAAAAATATATAAAACTAACATTCGTATTGAAAAAAATACATAACTAACTATCATAATTCGAACAAAATGTCGAATCAGAAATACTCACATAAGAAAAAACTATGGAGGACCGACTCGGTTCAGAAATAAATATCTATAACTACAAAGGAAGTTATCAATTTTTTTTAAAAAATATAACCGTAACCTATTTATAGAAACAATGTCTAATTAAAGAAACAAACTTATAATTCAAATATCAAAAATTAACCTTAAAAACAGTAGTCTATTTATAGGAAAAAAATAAATTTTAAAAAGAAATTAAATGTTTCTTTAAAGCTAAATTGAACAAATGATAACTGAAAAATCAAAGAATATGAACTTCAAAACATTGATAATTTAATAAGAATAAAACACAATATATATATAAAAAAATATGATAAACTAACCTCTGTTGCTTGACGAATGGTGGGATTCAGATTGTTATAACGGATGTAAGGAATCACATGAAAAAAATACAACAACCAAAATCATTAACTGCGATAAATGTGGAATAGATGATTAAGAAAAACCCGGAAACTTGATTTTATACATAACAAAAATCAACAAAAAACATCTGATGTAGATTTTGGTTTAAGAAAAAAATAAACATGTTCAATCTCTTAGATTAAAGATGTATACTACATAAACAACAGAGTAAAACAACATACCTTCAAGATTTATGGTCGGATCTACAAAATCAAAAAAAAAAAAAGAAGTTAATAGAGTTAAAAAAAATTAAACATGTTCAATCACTTAGATTAAAGATGAATACTACATAAACAACAGAGTAAAACAAAAAAAGTAAACATGTTCAATCGCTTAAACAACTTACCTGCATAACCCAACTTTGATCAAAACAAAACCTCAATTTCAAATAGAAAACTGTGACAATAAAAATAAGGATTTTTTTATTAGTACTCAACAAATGATCGTTAAATAATTAATTAAAAGTGTAATACCATATAACAAAACAAATATTATATATATTTTGATAAAAAAATAAATTATCTACATCATATTATTTGTCATTCTATTGTAGTTTCCATTTTACTTAAATATGATTGTCAATTAATAAAGAAACAAATTTATCTAAAATAACTTTGATATGTTATTGCATTATAAATGGAAATATTACTTTACAAAACTTTAGAAATTACGAATAGACAAAATCGACCAAATAATTTAACATAAATAAATTATCATTGTTTTGTTAATTATTATAAATATTTATAAGTTTCCTAAAATTAATAATAAGTTAATAAAAATATAAGATATACATCTAGAAATAAGTCAACATACAAATTCAAACTTCAACTTATTTGGTAATTTGACTGTTATGTTTTATCGTGTGTAAGATATATATTCAATTGTTGTATTTTTTAATAAAAATATATAAAACTAACATTCGTATTGAAAAAAATACATAACTAACTATCATAATTCGAACAAAATATCGAATCAGAAATACTCACATAAGAAAAAACTATGGAGGACCGACTCGGTTCAGAAATAAATATCTATAACTACAAAGGAAGTTATCAATTTTTTTAAAAAAATATAACCGTAACCTATTTATAGAAACAATATCTAATTAAAGAAACAAACTTATAATTCAAATATAAAAAATTAACCTTAAAAACAGTAGTCTATTTATAGGAAAAAAATAAATTTTAAAAAGAAATTAAATGTTTCTTTAAAGCTAAATTGAACAAATGATAACTGAAAAATCAAAGAATATGAACTTCAAAACATTGATAATTTAATAAGAATAAAACACAATATATATATAAAAAAATATGATAAACTAACCTCTGTTGCTTGACGAATGGTGGGATTCAGATTGTTATAACGGATGTAAGGAATCACATGAAAAAAATACAACAACCAAAATCATTAACTGCGATAAATGTGGAATAGATGATTAAGAAAAACCCGGAAACTTGATTTTATACATAACAAAAATCAACAAAAAACATCTGATGTAGATTTTGGTTTAAGAAAAAAATAAACATGTTCAATCTCTTAGATTAAAGATGTATACTACATAAACAACAGAGTAAAACAACATACCTTCAAGATTTATGGTCGGATCTACAAAATCAAAAAAAAAAAAAGAAGTTAATAGAGTTAAAAAAAATTAAACATGTTCAATCACTTAGATTAAAGATGAATACTACATAAACAACAGAGTAAAACAAAAAAAGTAAACATGTTCAATCGCTTAAACAACTTACCTGCATAACCCAACTTTGATCAAAACAAAACCTCAATTTCAAATAGAAAACTGTGACAATAAAAATAAGGATTTTTTTATTAGTACTCAACAAATGATCGTTAAATAATTAATTAAAAGTGTAATACCATATAACAAAACAAATATTATATATATTTTGATAAAAAAATAAATTATCTACATCATATTATTTGTCATTCTATTGTAGTTTCCATTTTACTTAAATATGATTGTCAATTAATAAAGAAACAAATTTATCTAAAATAACTTTGATATGTTATTGCATTATAAATGGAAATATTACTTTACAAAACTTTAGAAATTACGAATAGACAAAATCGACCAAATAATTTAACATAAATAAATTATCATTGTTTTGTTAATTATTATAAATATTTATAAGTTTCCTAAAATTAATAATAAGTTAATAAAAATATAAGATATACATCTAGAAATAAGTCAACATACAAATTCAAACTTCAACTTATTTGGTAATTTGACTGTTATGTTTTATCGTGTGTAAGATATATATTCAATTGTTGTATTTTTTAATAAAAATATATAAAACTAACATTCGTATTGAAAAAAATACATAACTAACTATCATAATTCGAACAAAATATCGAATCAGAAATACTCACATAAGAAAAAACTATGGAGGACCGACTCGGTTCAGAAATAAATATCTATAACTACAAAGGAAGTTATCAATTTTTTTAAAAAAATATAACCGTAACCTATTTATAGAAACAATATCTAATTAAAGAAACAAACTTATAATTCAAATATAAAAATTAACCTTAAAAACAGTAGTCTATTTATAGGAAAAAAATAAATTTTAAAAAGAAATTAAATGTTTCTTTAAAGCTAAATTGAACAAATGATAACTGAAAAATCAAAGAATATGAACTTCAAAACATTGATAATTTAATAAGAATAAAACACAATATATATATAAAAAAAATATGATAAACTAACCTCTGTTGCTTGACGAATGGTGGGATTCAGATTGTTATAACGGATGTAAGGAATCACATGAAAAAAATACAACAACCAAAATCATTAACTGCGATAAATGTGGAATAGATGATTAAGAAAAACCCGGAAACTTGATTTTATACATAACAAAAATCAACAAAAAACATCTGATGTAGATTTTGGTTTAAGAAAAAAATAAACATGTTCAATCTCTTAGATTAAAGATGTATACTACATAAACAACAGAGTAAAACAACATACCTTCAAGATTTATGGTCGGATCTACAAAATCAAAAAAAAAAAAAAAAAAGAAGTTAATAGAGTTAAAAAAAATTAAACATGTTCAATCATTTAGATTAAAGATGAATACTACATAAACAACAGAGTAAAACAAAAAAATTAAACATGTTCAATCGCTTAAACAACTTACTTGCATAACCCAACTTTGATCAAAACAAAACCTCAATTTCACATAGAAAACTGTGACAATAAAAATAAGGATTTTTTTTATTAGTACTCAACAAATGATCGTTAAATAATTAATTAAAAGTGTAATACCATATAACAAAACAAATATTATATAATATTTTGATAAAAAATAAATTATCTACATCAAAATTATTTGTCATTCTATTGTAGTTTCCATTTTACTTAAATATGATTGTCAATTAATAAAGTAACAAATTTATCTAAAATAACTTTAATATGTTATTGCATTATAAATGGAAATATTACTTTACAAAACTTTGGAAATTACGAATAGACAAAATCGACCAAATAATTTAACATAAATAAATTATCATTGTTTTGTTAATTATAATAAATATTTATAAGTTTCCTAAAATTAATAATAAGTCAATAAAAATATAAGATATACATCTAGAAGTAAGTCAACATACAAATTCAAATATCAACTTATTTGGTAATTTGACTGTTATGTTTTATCGTGTGTAAGATATATATTCAATTGTTGTATTTTTTAATAAAAATATATAAAACTAACATTCGTATTGAAAAAAATACATAAGTAACTATCATAATTCGAACAAAATATCGAATCAGAAATACTCACATCAGAAAAAACTATGGAGGACAGACTCGGTTCAGAAATAAATATCTATAACTGCAAAGGAAGTAAATTTTTTTTTAAATAAATATAACCATAACCTATTTATAGAAACAATGTCTAATTAAAGAAACAGACTTATAATTCAAATTTCAAAAATTAACCTTAAAAACAGTAGTCTATTTATAGGAAAAACATAAATTTTAAAAAGAAATTAAATGTTTCTTTAAAGCTACATTGAACAAATGATAACTGAAAAATCAAAGAATATAAACTTCAAAACATTGATAATTTAATAAGAATAAAACACACTATATATATATAAAAAAATATGATAAACTAACCTCTGTTGCTTGACGAATGGTGGGATTCAGATAGTTATAACGGATGTAAGGAATCACATGAAAAAATACAACAACCAAAATCATTAACTGCGATAAATGTGGAATAGATGATTAAGAAAAACCCGGAAACTTGATTTTATACATAACAAAAATCAACAAAAAACATCTGATGTAGATTTTGGTTTAAGAAAAAAATAAACATGTTCAATCTCTTAGATTAAAGATGTATACTACATAAACAACAGAGTAAAACAACATACCTTCAAGATTTATGGTCGGATCTATAAAATCAGAAAAAAAAGAAGTTAATAGAGTTAAAAAAAATTAAACATGTTCAATCACTTAGATTAAAGATGAATACTACATAAACAACAGAGTAAAACAAAAAAAGTAAACATGTTCAATCGCTTAAACAACTTACCTGCATAACCCAACTTTGATCAAAACAAAACCTCAATTTCAAATAGAAAACTGTGACAATAAAAATAAGGATTTTTTTATTAGTACTCAACAAATGATCGTTAAATAATTAATTAAAAGTGTAATACCATATAACAAAACAAATATTATATATATTTTGATAAAAAAATAAATTATCTACATCAAAATTATTTGTCATTCTATTGTAGTTTCCATTTTACTTAAATATGATTGTCAATTAATAAAGAAACAAATTTATCTAAAATAACTTTGATATGTTATTGCATTATAAATGGAAATATTACTTTACAAAACTTTGGAAATTACGAATAGACAAAATCGACAAAATAATTTAACATAAATAAATTATCATTGTTTTGTTAATTATTATAAATATTTATAAGTTTCCTAAAATTAATAATAAGTTAATAAAAATATAAGATATACATCTAGAAATAAGTCAACATACAAATTCAAACATCAACTTATTTGGTAATTTGACTGTTATGTTTTATCGTGTGTAAGATGTATTCAATTGTTGTATTTTTTAATAAAAATATATAAAACTAACATTCGTATTGAAAAAAATACATAACTAACTATCATAATTCGAACAAAATATCGAATCAGAAATACTCACATCAGAAAAAACTATGGAGGACATACTCAGTTCAGAAATAAATATCTATAACTGCAAAGGAAGTAAGCAATTTTATAAAAAAATATAACTATAAGCTATTTATAGAAACAATGTCTAATTAAAGAAACAAACTTATAATTCAAATTTCAAAAATTAACCTTAAAAACAGTAGTCTATTTATAGGAAAAAAATAAATTTTAAAAAGAAATTAAATGTTTCTTTAAAGCTAAATTGAACAAATGATAACTGAAAAATCAAAGAATATGAACTTCAAAACATTGATAATTTAATAAGAATAAAACACACTATATATATAAAAAAATATGATAAGCTAACCTCTGTTGCTTGACGAATGGTGGGATTCAGATTGTTATAACGGATGTAAGGAATCACATGAAAAAAATACAACAACCAAAATCATTAACTGCGATAAATGTGGAATAGATGATTAAGAAAAATCCGGAAACTTGATTTTATACATAACAAAAATCAACAAAAAACATCTGATGTCGATTTTGGTTTAAGAAAAAAATAAACATGTTCAATCTCTTAGATGAAAGATGTATACTACATAAACAACAGAGTAAAACAACATACCTTCAAGATTTATGGTCGGATCTATAAAATCAGAAAAAAAAGAAGTTAATAGAGTTAAAAAAAATTAAACATGTTCAATCACTTAGATTAAAGATGAATACTACATAAACAACAGAGTAAAACAAAAAAAGTAAACATGTTCAATCGCTTAAACAACTTACCTGCATAACCCAACTTTGATCAAAACAAAACCTCAATTTCAAATAGAAAACTGTGACAATAAAAATAAGGATTTTTTTATTAGTACTCAACAAATGATCGTTAAATAATTAATTAAAAGTGTAATACCATATAACAAAACAAATATTATATATATTTTGATAAAAAAATAAATTATCTACATCAAAATTATTTGTCATTCT
This sequence comes from Helianthus annuus, assembly GCF_002127325.2. NCBI lineage: Eukaryota > Viridiplantae > Streptophyta > Magnoliopsida > Asterales > Asteraceae > Helianthus > Helianthus annuus. Next base: position 99,434,004 of record NC_035444.2, on the reverse strand, counting down.
ATTGTAGTTTCCATTTTACTTAAATATGATTGTCAATTAATAAAGAAACAAATTTATCTAAAATAACTTTGATATGTTATTGCATTATAAATGGAAATATTACTTTACAAAACTTTGGAAATTACGAATAGACAAAATCGACAAAATAATTTAACATAAATAAATTATCATTGTTTTGTTAATTATTATAAATATTTATAAGTTTCCTAAAATTAATAATAAGTTAATAAAAATATAAGATATACATCTAGAAATAAGTCAACATACAAATTCAAACATCAACTTATTTGGTAATTTGACTGTTATGTTTTATCGTGTGTAAGATGTATTCAATTGTTGTATTTTTTAATAAAAATATATAAAACTAACATTCGTATTGAAAAAAATACATAACTAACTATCATAATTCGAACAAAATATCGAATCAGAAATACTCACATCAGAAAAAACTATGGAGGACATACTCAGTTCAGAAATAAATATCTATAACTGCAAAGGAAGTAAGCAATTTTATAAAAAAATATAACTATAAGCTATTTATAGAAACAATGTCTAATTAAAGAAACAAACTTATAATTCAAATTTCAAAAATTAACCTTAAAAACAGTAGTCTATTTATAGGAAAAAAATAAATTTTAAAAAGAAATTAAATGTTTCTTTAAAGCTAAATTGAACAAATGATAACTGAAAAATCAAAGAATATGAACTTCAAAACATTGATAATTTAATAAGAATAAAACACACTATATATATAAAAAAATATGATAAGCTAACCTCTGTTGCTTGACGAATGGTGGGATTCAGATTGTTATAACGGATGTAAGGAATCACATGAAAAAAATACAACAACCAAAATCATTAACTGCGATAAATGTGGAATAGATGATTAAGAAAAATCCGGAAACTTGATTTTATACATAACAAAAATCAACAAAAAACATCTGATGTCGATTTTGGTTTAAGAAATAAATAAACATGTTCAATCTCTTAGATTAAAGATGTGTACTACATAAACAACAGACTAAAACAACATACCTTCAAGATTTATGGTCGGATCTACTAAATCAGAAAAAAAAGAAGTTAACATAGTTAAAAAAAATTAAACATGTTCAATCGCTTAGATTAAAGATGAATACTACATAAACAACAGAGTAAAACAACATAACTTCAAGATATATAGGCGGATCTACAAAAATCAGAAAAAAAAAGTTAATAGAAGTAGAAAGAACAAAGATTCAACGTACCTTTAAATACAAAGGAATAACGTAAATTCAACATCAGATCTTCATTCGGAACATATAATAACGAAGATTTAAGTTCGATTTGGTGTACGGAATAACATAAAATCAACATCCGATCTTCATTCAGAACATATAATAACAAAGATTTAAGTTCGATTTGGTGTATTTAACTTTGATCTTGATTCAATGTTGAAAATCCGGTGAGAAGATGACGATTCTAGAAGAAAGAGAAGAGAGAAAAGAGTAAAGTTGTGGTAGGTATCTATGATTGTTATGACAATTCACATAGGTTTTATATGATCCGAATATATGCATTCAAAAGACCCGACCCAAAAATAAAACGGACCCCGCCTCTTTTTTCTTGGAATCGTGAATGTAGAAAGCAAAATGGGATTTCCCTTCTAAACTAAATTGCCACATAAGCCAAGATGGCCAAATACAAATGCCACCTAGCCCAAATCCATTTCATTTATATATATATATAGAATATAGATTAAGGTTCAATGTTTATTCCACTTGAAAAGTTGAAGATGGTCAGATGCCACCACGTGAATGCCAAATAAGCATTTGTCCAGACCATTTTTAATGATTTAAAGATTTACCATTTAAGTTTTTTTAACGTTTATCAATTATTTTCTTAATGTTACCACTTACCTTTAGCTATATAGTCAAGATGGTTTTGGCGATTTTGCTGTGATTTTTTAGTAACAGGGTAGCTGTTCCTGCGTGTTGCGGCGTTTTTTTTTCAATAGTTTTGATGTCACGAATTTTGATTTGGACATGAAGATTCATAGTAGTCAGTATTTACTATCGTCATTCGATACAGGGGCGGACCTGGTTTAGAACCAGTCGTAGCACGGGCAGTGGCGGAACGAGAAGTTTTTAATCGGAGGGTCAATATAACTTCTTATATCCAAACCTTGGTTACGCATAGTATTATGATCTCAATACAAAAAAAGATAAGAAAATTAGCATACTTTTTATATTTTTAAAAGAATCCTTTAAAAAATAAAAACCATACAATCATTTATTAGTAAAAATAAATAAGAAAACGTCATCATATTTTGATCCTAATCAAATAAACAAATATATTCCTTTTGAAAAAAAAAAGCATATTAAAAGATAAACGTGGATACTCCACATCTAAATGGTGATATGAAGGCAGATACCCTTTACTATATTTTACTTCTCCCATCGGAAACTACTATAGTTTACTTTTACCGTATCTCACATCGGAAAGGTAAAAGGAAAAAATAATTAACTGGGCCCTCTTTCAAATTTAAAAAGCTTATTTGACCCCAATAAAATGCTTTATTTCTCCGTTACCAGTTCATCGCGGAGCACCGAAGCTGTTGGCCGGATATCTTTTTCTTCGTTTTTACTCTCTGTTGTTCATCATAACTACCCTAACGGTGATATTTTGAGGGTGAAAGAACTCAAACTACAAAAATTGACTTACGGCTGATACTACCATTATGGAACTATTTGGTCGGCCGGAGGGTCAACTGACCCCCCTGACCCTTCTGTAGTTCCGCCTCTGAGCACGAGCTACGGCTCAACTTTTTACTGGTAGTGTAATTTTTTTTCGATTTTTATACAAAGGACACTCCTAAACAACTACGAGGACACCACTAAAAAAATTAAACCAATGACAAGCCGAGATTGTTTACAAACTAAATAATAACCCCAAATGAGATTCTTTACAAACTAAATAATAAGCCCAATTACAAACTAAATAATAAACCCAAATTGTTTACAAACTAAATAACAGTCCAAGCCTTTGAAGTTTGAATGGGCCTTTTTTGGCTCGCCCAGAGCACTTGAATTTTCAGGATCAGCCCTGCCCCGTAACGTACGTAAAAAAATTCCGTTTTATAAATGTACCGTAAAAAAATTGGAATACCCTTGGATATTTCTTCTAGTTCCGTTAATAACTACCAAATATTAAACAACAGAGTTAGCATGTATTAAAAAATGTATTAAAAAGAGTTAAACACCTATGGCATGTGCTTTTGTGGTTACAAATTATTAGGTTAGCATAATTGATTACTAATTACAAAAAGGATGGGATTTCTTCTTGTTTGTTGTCATGTATGTTGCTTCCAAAAAAGTGCTAAGATTCTTCTATTGCTTCTTTTTATTTTCTGTTGCTTCGTTATATGCAGTTAGAAGAACAAAATAATATATTTGTTTTACGGTTTCTATTTAGAACACACGGAATGAGGGTGTATAGAGGGGAGCAAGTTATAACATCTGTAAGATTAAATATATTATGTTTTAATATTTAATCTAGTAGCCATTATAATCATTTACATAATATAGATCAAAATACATAACAACCTATTAAATAATTAGTTGGTAATTGTTGATGAACCATATTACCCTTATTAACTAATTAGGTTTCCTCTTGGGTGCTTATATAGGGAGACTTATGTAGAGGTTCTAAGGTTAGACACATAACCTAATTCTCATAACATCAAAATCAGCCCTCTTCTCCTAAACCGATACCCTTTTCGGTTTCATCATCACCATCATCAGTTTGCACCCTAAGGAGGAACCAGACCATACTGACAAACATGTTGAACTCGATGGCATCTTCCCTCATTGGATTCTCCTCTGCACTGTCTGTGTAACATGTATGTTTTCATGTTTTCCATTATGTTTAAAACAGAACTGATTCAACATGTGGTATCAGAGCATATGTTGATTAGTCAGTTCTGTTTTCGCATCCTTTATTCTGGGATAGAAATCTGGAAAACAGAATTTTGAAAGCCTAATATAATTAACAGCCAGTTTCGAGTTGTATATAGCCACTCGAGATCACTGATTTCGGGAAAAAGAATAATTATTTGCTCACTCGAAATCAAATGGATTATGTTTTGTGACCGAAATCTGTTTAGAAACATTAAAATTTCAGGTTTCGGGTTCCAGAATTATGTTTTATTTTTTTTAGGGTTCATCACTTGTTCTAAGAAAACTCGAAAAAATTCCTTAAGTTTTGGAATGAAATCTGGATTAGTGGGTGTTTTTACTGTTTTGATCTGAATTTTATCTTTTAAAATTTTTGAAAACTGTTAAAATATAACCAGTTATAATTTTCGAAATCCTTGATAAGTTTAGATCAACAATAAAACAGGAAACACTATCCCACAATCCCTAAAATTTCGATGTGACAACCCGAACTTCCAAGGTTAGTTTAATTGGACCGTCACTTATGCATGAATAACTATTGGGTCATTCTTTCCACTATCATACTTTGACTGCAACTGGGCTGAGATACTTATTACTCAACATGTGATGATCTGCATTGAATATTGTGTACTGAACAATAGATTTTGATTACAATTGAATCACTTCACAAATCATGTGACTACTGAACATTCATTAATTGAAACTAAATCCTTTGAATCCATCAATTTGAATCAAGTAAATGGCCGATAACTTTATATCAAACAATTCTTATTGGACCTTTACTTTTAGTGGGCTGACAAAATAAGAGAAACCCTTATGTTGAGTATTGATATTGGGCCGCCCACACCTTCGAGACTTAATGCAAACCCAAACTAATTAATACTTAAAGCATACGACTCTTCTCATGCTTACATTAACATACATATACACCTCAAACCCTAGTTCTTTTCATCTTGGACGACAATTTCTTTATTGGTGAAGCTCTCTTCGATTAGCGATCCGCACACACTTTCGATTCTTTGCAATTTGTGGTTAGTATAGCACCCCCCCTGTTTGATATATATTTTTATTATGTGCAGTATATTAATTCTTGTATGATGATGATTGCACAACGTAAAAGTCATTGACTAGTTGCCATCACATAGTTGAGATTTGTGAATGGTGCACAACGTAAAAGTCATTGACTAGTCAGCCTATTGTGCGGCCCAATTATAGTTGAGATTTGTGAATTGTGAATTAAAATACATATGATATTAATGATTAGTTGCCATCACATCTGCTGTTGTAGATCATATAATCAATTGCTTGTTTTGACGGCCCATGTAAGTTGGTATGCACTAATTAGAGTTGGTCCAATCAATTTCTAGTATTAATCGGTTCAATCATTACTGTTGGATTAGAATGATATAATATGTGATCTCATAAAAACCATGTGCACAATCTAAAAGTTAATGGCGACCATGTGTATTAAGAATTTTGATCTCATCTAACATTGTACACGTCCCAATCACGTTGTCAGATTAGTCAAAGTGCTTGTGGTCTTTGTGTTGGCACATGAAAGTTAAATGTTGATTATGATGATGTCATGTAGAGATTGGGGTTGCAGACTGAATGCTCCTCGACGAAACAGTGGGGTTTTGCCACAAAGAGATCCATGACGAACCTTGGGGGTTTCTTCGGAGGGCTTCTAGCCGAAGGGATTTGGGTTGGGAAGTAACATGATGAATCAATTAATATTGCATGTTGTAGTGTCAATTCACATTAAATGCTTGCAGTCAAACAAATGAAGTAAACTTTTATAAAAAGGTGAACCCATGTGTAACCTTAATAAACGAATGTCAAATGCTTTTGAAGGTCCAATCACATAATAGTGTTTAAAAGGGTTGCTGACCATTAGTCCTTCTATTCAATATTGTTTAAGTATGTGATCTTACTTCTTGATGTAAATGTGTAATCTTACATGACTTATTGTGTGCAAAACATATGATTTGAATGATTATTGAAGGTTATGAGTTATTGTTATTACATGCATGATCGTTGAATGAGGATTGAGCTGTTAATGTGAGTAGTGTGATATATGAACTGGTAATGAGAAGATATATACGGCCTGAATACTTGTTACAACTTGTGTGATAATATGCGTCATACTTGCTTATCACTTGTGGATTATATATGTACGTGACTTCTGTGTAAACGAAACTGACTGTCATTGGAACCATATTAGGATTTGGGGTATCCAACGATAAACAAGTAACTAATCTTACCGAGCAAACCAAGGTGAGTTCACACATTCCACAAGGCATGGGATTCCCAAGGGTTGGGAATGGGTAAAGGATTTAAACTAAAACCGCGTGATATCCTGGTTTGGAACACGTACACACCCTCTTAATTGAAGGGTGACAACATGTGATAAGGTTTAACTGGAAACTGCGTGATCTCCTGGTTTGGAACACGTACACACCCTCTTTACTGAAGGGTGACAACATGGATACTAGACCAAAAACTCTATCATTAAGTCCCTCATTTTTATATCGACTTAATCGCCGGGCCAACGGTGAGCGGGTCATTAGTTAGATAACGCTATTTAGGTTTGACAAGCCTCACACCGTGCCGCAGAGGACGGGCGTGAACTAATGGATCTGGGCACATCAATGATGATAGACATTGACATTAGGGCACCAACTTACTTCAGTCAGTGGTCGATATGGTAAACGGGTCTAGTGGTTCATATGGGGAAGCCTTCACTGATGATGGTTATGGTTTGGGAAATAAAGATACTGGTTATGGTTTGGGAAAAGAAGGAATTGGTTAATCATATTTTCAACTATGGGGTAACCCCCACAGCAAGTAAGCCAGCTAAAGATGAACTATGTTTTTGAAACAACTTAAAACGAACACCCAACTGTGAACTCGCTCAACTTTGTTGTTGACTCGTTGTTACATGCCTTGCAGGCCTATAGGTGCATATTGTTGGAACTTGCTGTCTGGGATGTTGGAGTGGTCATGGGTCGAGAAACATGGGAAATGTGAGACGAACTTAATGACACCACACACTTGGTTTATAAATTTCTTAATTATTGTATTATGCTTACGCTGAACATTAAGTAATGGTTTGTAATGCTTCTATCAATAATAAATGAAAATTTTATTTGGAATAACTATTATGAGTTCAACATGATTGGTGGCTTGGATCCTGGTACGTCACACTCCTTGCGGTGGTACTCCGCTTGTGGTATTTTGGGGGTGTGACAGATTGGTATCAGAGCCATTGGTTATAGTGAACTTGGTTTTAAAAAGGGGAAAAACTTTTTTGTAAAACCAAACTATAACCGAACAGTTCTGAAAACGTGAATACGACCATGACACTCAGCTCCAGATTGTAAGGTTCGTCTCTTATATACTCATGGTACTGCATAACCAGTGAACTCTTACATTTGATATTGCATGTGATTGCACTTTTAGCACAACAGTACGAATTCATGTATTACTTGCATGTGTTATGTAACTGATAGGGTGGTATTTCCCTAAACATTCATGACTTACGCTTCGTGATGCTTTTTGGTTGCTACTCGAGTTTGAGGAACCAGTTGACATGAATTAAGAGGAGCAGAGATGAGCATGCAAATCACAATATTATTGTGGGTGCACACATAATAATAATGTGGGGTGCATGCGAGTCCCAGTGAGCCTTAACAAGTGGAAAAGGGGTTCCGTTCCGTTATTTGATCGATGTGAAACATAGCAAACCTATAGGGGTCATAGCAGTGATTATCCCCTACTCGAACGTGAACTTTTCATTCCTCTCTGGATCCCTTCGAATCTCGATGCTATCGAGTATTACCTGAACACCCATCTGAACGCCTAGCAAACTAGATAGAATGTTAGGTGCTTGTAAGGACATCCCTGAGTTGGATGTCACAGCGTCGAATGTTGGTCGATACCCTTCTCACTCCTCTTCTTTGGTTGGAATTCAGTGTCACACCCCGACCGCGTATAACATGCAACCGCGGCGGAAAACGTCGGGGAGTGTTGTGAACAGAATTAAATTGTTTCATAACCATGGCATACAAGTTGTATTTTATTTATAAACAAAGGTGTTACATTGTCTTGGAAAGAGAGTACGGAAATCAAAACATAATTAAGCTAGTTCAAACTTCATTTTTAGGCTCTAAGGCACAGGTCCGCCCTAGAATCATGATCATCGTCCTATGGAATAGCTCCTGAAAACACATGTGAAAGTAGGTACGTCAGCATAAAAATGCCTGTGAGATACATAGTTTTTGTGAAAATGGGATTCATGACTTATGTTAAAGAAATGTTTAATAACAGTCAGTCATGAACCTTGTAATTTGTCTTGCTTTGTAAACCATTTGAAAAACGATAACATCAAAGGATATGTATAAATAAGTGCAAGGTTAAATGAATAACCAAGTAAAATGAGTTGAATAAGATAAGTTGTTTGTGAAAATAATGTCTTGTGAAGTATATGTTACTTATGTAAAATGTAATGTGTCTAAACTGAAATGACTTAGATAACGCCACGATATGTAATATTATACAAACATTTATATATAGGAAGTACCAGCGGCGTATCCACCATGTTTGTATCATATTACATACGCCCCGTTACTTGAATCATTTACCCAAACCAATCCACCATGTAAATTGTTCATGTGTAAACCAAATGTCAAGTGTTATTGTAATCCATGTCAAGTGTTTATGCTCAAGTGTAAACCACCAAATGTATATGTCAATGTCGACGTGTTTATGTTCAATGTAAATCATGTAATGTGTAATCCCAAAATGTATCATGTATGGTAAGCGAAATGTATCAACTTAAACCATATGCACAAAACAAGTCGTTGAAGTAAAACGTGGTTTAAATCAGCGTTATGTTCTGCGGGAAATGCATGCTCTATTGATATTAACATTTATGTGGTATTGTAAACTATGCATACATCCAAGCCTTGAGACTGCGGCGATAAACCCTTAAACAAATTAAAGGTTTATCTAAGTTATGTATATCGAATTCGGTCATTCCTTCCAGTCCTATCAAACCCAGGACTTCAGGAATGGGAGTTGTCAATTCCTATGGTACCACTACCTACTAACGAACGGCGTAGCTAATGTTAATGAATGTATTGTCCCATGTTAAACAAACCAAATGTCATAACAAAATGAAGGCATGTGCCCATATGCTGAGTAAACATATGCAGCAGAAATGTTCATGTAAATCAATGTGTCCATATGCTGAGTAAACATATGCAACAGAAATGTTCATGTAAATCAATGTGTCCATATGCTGAGTAAACATATGCAACAGAAATGTTTATGTAAATCAATGTGTCCATATGCTGAGTAAACATATGCAACAGAAATGTTCATGTAAATCAATGTGTCCATATGCTGAGTAAACATATGCAACAGAAGATGTAATGTAAATCAATGTACTAAGTACGCACACAATGGGCATACATAGCATAAAATGTAATGAAATCGTGTACTATAATTTACTAACAACATAGCAGGCATATGATGTGAAAACATGGAAAGCATGAATGTAACAGATAGGCACATGTGTTTCACCCCAAAACAGTTTGGAAAACAGTAAAAGATGGGGTTCTATGTACTCACCTGAGATTGCTTTGAGTTCCTTGTATAATAACCAGATAATGCTAAAGATCACGGAATATCAACGGCACCTAATAGGTAGCTTATGTTAATATACCGGACCAAATCGGAAGGATCGGACAGTACGCGGGTTCGAAAACCAAACGAGTATGGAGACTCGTGTAATATGGTTTAACAAAGCCTACATACTAAAATGAAACTTAACCTAAGTGCTTACGGTCCATCACGACCCGTTTAGGTAGCTTATGCCACCTTACGCGTCGTTCGCGTAGAACGCGTCTGGAACGCCTAACATCGTGACCACAAGGTATAACCTCGGAAAGTTATAGCTATGGTCACCTAATGTGGTTGGTCAGGTCCTAATGACCGACCAAATGGGTCGGGTTCGAAAGCATAAGCGATGGTTTAGATCGCTTACCTTACGACCCTATATAAGCACTAAACTAAAAGTGACGAGCTAAGCATGTTAGAACATGCTTAACTAAGTTTGAAAACAGGTTTGACATCAAAACAAACGGCTTTGATGCTCACGAGTAGTTTGGTTACAAAATATGCAAGAATGCACATTTTGGCCGAAACTACGACTCGTCACTGAGCCTAGATAACGGGGTAATCAGTAGGTATGGTCACTACGGACCATAACCATCGTGATCACGCTCACGTTATGAAGTTCCATGAACTTCGCATCGACCATAAGCTGGTCAATGCAGAAAGTCAACTAAACGTTGACTTTCGGACTCGAAAAGCGAATAAAAGAGCGAAAGAAGACTTACGGAGGGTCCCCGAGTGCAAATCAAGATCAAACAGCTCAGGTATGAAACAATGGTTTCAACTTAGAGCTTTAGGATCTGATTTTGTGATTTTTACACTAAAGGGGGGGGGGTATTTATAGGAAAAGTGGAACCGTTAGGATCGTTTTATCGAATATCGAGCCTTGATCACGTGCGTACATGTGTCCAGTGGATAAGTTCAGTGAACTTGACCCTTGGCTCTTTATTGGGTGAAAAGGCATTGCCCCTTGATCGAACGAAAGGCCAGATTCTGCATTAAATGCGAAATCTTTCTGTCAGACATCCCCACGCGGCCCGCCTCACATTTGGGCAAAACTCACGCGGGCCGCCTGGCCCTCTCTGATCTGCACCACTTGCAGAATTTACACTTTTGGTCCCTGTTGCGTGTTTAAGCTATTTCCAGCCCTTCTAAGACCTGTAAAGCCATCTTTAAGGCCCTAAAATGATGCCTAAACATTGTGGACATGAAACATGCCCAAAAATATGTCGGATGTCGGTTCGTTTGGCCGTACGATCGCGATGTTCGCTTAATTACGACGGAATGCGCATAAGCGTGAAAGACGATCCAAATGACGCGACGAATGGATTTTTCTCATGCCAAACACTAAGGCATAATATAAGGATGCTTACATAAATTTTTGGATGTCCGGATGTATTCAGAACGTAAGTTATGCGCGAAAGTGCAAACTTGTGCACTTTTTGACATTTTTAGTCCCTGAATGATCCAAAAGTTTGTTTTAGCATACCAAACCTCTCAAAGCCTATTTATAAGCTATGTAAAGGATATTTATGGTATGTTTAACTTATGGACATGTTCCGGAATGTTCGTTACAGTTCAAATTGGCATACTTTCGCAGTTTGTCAAGTTTAGTCCCTGTAAGTGAATTAACTTGTTTTTGCTATACCAAAGCCTTCAAAACTTATTTCTAAGTTATGTAAAGGTTATTTAAGGTACGTTGAGTATATGTTGATGTTCCGGAGTATTTGTCGCATTAAACTGAGTACGTTTACGCACTAGTTAACGTATAACTCTCCAGAAAGCGATGTAGAGTTTGAAATTGAACAAAAGTCAAAACACGAAAAATGTAAAACACAATGAAACAAACATTGGGATCAAATAACATTATTTTATTGATAATTGAACTGTTCACAATGATTACAGGCACAAATGTTACAGTCTCCCCTACTTGTGGAAATTTCGTCCCGAAATTTATTTAGAGGAAACTCGTGGAAAAAGATGCGGATATTTGGCCTTCATTTGATCCTCACGTTCCCAAGTAAACTCGGGTCCACGCTTAGATTCCCAACGAACCTTGACCAAAGGAATGCGTTTGCGTTTAAGCCACTTGACTTCACGTTCCATTATTTCTACCGGTTTCTCAACAAACTTCAGTGTTTCATCAACATGAATTTCGTCAAGCGGTATGTGGAGGTTTTCATCAGCTAAACACCTCTTGAGATTGGACACGTGAAAGGTTGGATGAACATTTCCAAGTTCAGGAGGTAACTCAAGTCTGTAGGCTACCTTGCCGATTCTTTCGACGATCTTGAATGGTCCAACGTATCTAGGTGCAAGTTTTCCTTTCTTTCCGAATCTGATCACACCTTTCCAAGGTGAGACCTTAAGTAATACACGATCACCGACTTGAAAATCCAAGGGCTTGCGTTTTAAGTCCGCGTAATTCTTCTGACGGCTTCTAGCTGCCTGAAGGTTATCACGAACTTTCTTTACCTTATCTGTTGTCTCTAAAATGAGGGCAGGTCCAGTAAGTTGAGCCTCACCGATCTCATTCCAGCAGACTGGTGAACGACATTTTCGACCATAGAGAGCCTCGAAAGGAGCCATGTTGATGCTGGAGTGATAACTGTTGTTGTAGGAGAATTCAATCAATGGAAGATGTGAATCCCAACTACCACCAAAGTCGATCACACAAGCTCTAAGCATATCCTCCAGTGTATGGATTGTTCTTTCAGATTGACCATCCGTTTGTGGATGATAAGCTGTGCTCAAATTGAGTTGAGACCCCATAGCAGATTGCATGGTTCTCCAAAAATGAGAAGTGAAACGAGCATCTCTGTCAGAAATGATGCTCAAAGGAACACCATGTCGAGCTACAATTTCATCTACGTAGATTTGAGCAAGTTTGTCAGCCGAATAATCCTCACGGATTGGCAAGAAATGCGCTGATTTAGTAAGACGATCAACGATTACCCAGATGGCATCGTGACCTTTCTTTGTGCGTGGGAGTTTAGTAATGAGATCCATAGTAATGTTTTCCCATTTCCAAACTGGGATCTCTGGTTGCTCCAATAATCTGGAAGGACGCTGATGTTCAGCCTTAACCTTAAGGCAAGTAAGGCATTTGGATACGTATAAGGCAATGTCTTTCTTCATACCAGGCCACCAATACTGAATACGAAGATCCTTATACATCTTATCTGAGCCAGGATGAATGGAATAACGAGACTTATGGGCTTCATCCATAAGCAAGGTACGAAGATCATCTTGGCTTGGGACCCACAAACGGTCCATGAAATAGTACGATCCATTGTCTTTCAGTTCAAGAGCAGGTGTTATGTGATAAGGGAATTCCTTATCCATTAATCCTTGTGAAACACAAGCTTGTTGAGCCTGAGAAATACGTGCTTGGATGTCGGTTTGAATAACAGATTGGACACGAACACAATGAAGCTTAGTACGTTCCTTGCGACTCAATGCATCGGCTACGACATTCGCCTTACCAGGATGGTAGCGAATCTCGCAGTCGTAGTCGTTTAGGAGTTCAACCCAACGTCTTTGCCTCATGTTGAGTTCTTTCTGGTTGAAGATGTGTTGAAGACTTTTGTGGTCTGTGAAAACCACACATTTTGTACCATACAAGTAGTGTCTCCAGATTTTAAGAGCGAAGACAACTGCACCCAACTCAAGATCATGAGTGGTGTAGTTTTTCTCATGTATCTTCAATTGCCTTGATGCGTATGCTATGACTTTGTTTCTTTGCATCAGGACGCAGCCAAGTCCTAATTTAGATGCGTCGCAATAAACGACAAAACCATCGTTGCCCTCAGGCAATGTTAGGACAGGCGCGTCGCAAAGCTTTTGTTTCAAAGTCTGAAACGCTTCCTCTTGTTTGACTCCCCAATCAAATGGCTTGTTCTTCTGAGTTAGAGCAGTTAGAGGAACTGCAATCTTCGAGAAATTTTCTATGAAGCGGCGGTAATAACCCGCTAGACCAAGAAAAGAACGAACTTCAGTAGGGGTAGTAGGTGTATCCCAATCCTTAATCGCGCTGATCTTGGAGGGATCTACATGAATACCTTGTTCGTTGACAATATGTCCTAAGAATTGAACCTCTTTAAGCCAGAATTCACACTTGGAGAATTTGGCGAAAAGTTGTTCTTTCTTTAGGAGTTCCAATGTAAGACGAAGATGTTGCTCATGATCAGCTCGCGTCTTAGAATATATCAAAATGTCATCAATGAAAACAATGATGAACTTATCTAAATAAGGCTTGCAGACCCTATTCATTAAGTCCATGAAAACAGCAGGAGCATTAGTCAAACCGAATGGCATGACTGTGAACTCATAATGTCCATAACGAGTACGGAACGCTGTCTTGGGAATGTCTTCTTCATGCACACGAAGCTGATGATATCCAGATCGTAGATCAATCTTTGAAAAATAAGAAGCACCTTGTAATTGATCAAAGAGATCATCAATGCGAGGTAGGGGATATCGATTTTTGATGGTAAGCTTGTTAAGCTCACGATAATCGATACACATCCTAAAAGATCCATCCTTCTTTTTTACAAAGAGAATGGGAGCACCCCAAGGTGAAAAGCTAGGACGGATAAAACCTTTGTCGGAGAGTTCCTGCAGCTGTTTAGACAACTCTTGCATCTCGGACGGTGCAAGACGATATGGAGCTCTGGCAACGGGATTTGCACCAGGTACGAGATCAATACGGAACTCGACTTGGCGTGCTGGAGGTAGACCAGGTAAGTCTTCGGGGAATACTTCGGAATAATCCCGAACGACAGGAATATCTGAAATGGACTTACCCTTGCCTTTATCTGCTGTAACATGTGCTAAGAAAGCTACATAGTGCTTTCGCAGATACTTCCGTGCTTTAAAACAGGACATGAGCTTGAGACCACCGGCAGGCTTCTCACCACGAACTTGTAGGATCTCGCCTGTCGACAGCGGTATACGAACAATCTTCTCAGAACATACTATCTCTGCGCGATGCTTAGATAACCAATCCATTCCCACAATAACATCGAAGCTTCCAAGTTGCATTGGCGTGAGGTCAATAGGAAAAATATGGTCGTTAAGGTTCAACTGGCAGTTGCGTAGAACAGAATTAAGAACAATGGGTTCACCACTGGCAACCTCTACTGTCAAAGGTTTACCTAGTTTCGTTCTAGACACGCGAAGCATTGTCTCAAAAGACAATGACACAAAGCTCTTGTCGGCACCCGAATCACAAAGAACAGATGCTGGCTGATTATTAATAAAGAACGTACCGTTCACCACCTCGTTGTCTGCTTGTGCTTCTTGTGCATTCATGTTAAAGACTCGACCTCGAGCCGGTGCCGGATTCTGGTTTGCATTCTGGTTCTGGTTGACTAGTCTTGGACACCGATTTCTGTAGTGGGTTAGATCCCCACAATTATAACATGCACCTGGTGGGTAGTTTGGTCGTGCAACCTGACCCTGTTGTTGAGCAACCTGTTGAGCAGGGTTCTGGACTGCGTGATTCTGAGCAAACCGACAAACATCGGCAAGATGACCCGACTTCCCACAGTTAGTACAGAAACGACACTGATATTGTGGTTGGTGGTGACTGTTGCATCGATTGCACAAAGGTGCATTTCCTGAATAGGGTTTCTTGGCTGGAGGCTGTGCGGCTTGGTTGGGAGCTGCCTGGTTAGCTTGGGCAGTCACAGCAAAATTTTGGGAAGCCTTACGCTTCCTTGACCCCCTTGAGGAACCAGAGTCCTTTCCCTTCTTGTTCTGACCTTTCTTACTGTCCTCCTTGTCTGCCGACTGCTTCTTGCCCTTGTCACCCTTCCTGTGTAGTTTATTCTTTCGGATCTGCGACTCAGTCAACGTCGCCGATAACTCGATTGCCTGACGGAGTGTGGTAGGGTTGCTACCAGTAAGGATATCTTGTACTGAGTCAGGTAGGCCGTCGATGTATCTTTCGATGGCCTTATCGAGTGGGGTAACCATGGTTGGGCAAAGAAGACTCAGCTCCTCAAACCTATCTGTATAAGCCCTGTGCTCGCCACTATCTTGCTTCAACACATCAAATTCTTTCTCCAACGCTCGTTGCTCATGACGAGGACAAAACTCCCTCATCATAAGAGCTCTCAGTTCAGCCCATGTTTGAGCTAGAGCAACTTCTGCACCTTGATCTCTCATAACCCCATTCCACCATGTAAGAGCCCTCTTCTGAAACACGCTCAAAGAAAACTCGACTTTGCGATTATCCGGACACTGCACATGGCGAAAAGTGTTCTCGATGCTCTCGAACCACTGAAGAAGCCCAGTTGCTCCTTCAGAACCACTGAACTTGAGTGGCTTAGCCGAGCTAAAATCCTTGTATTTGCATGTACCATTGTTGTTGTTGGCCTGGTTCCATTGAGCAAAGAGATTCGGAAATTGAGCAGCCATCTGCTGCGCAATAATCTCCGCCAGCTCGGCAGTAGCTATCTGGTTGTCGCGTCGAGGAGGCATTCTAGAAGAGAAAAACATGAAATGAAACGAGTGAGATGATTGGATGAAGAGAATGAGATGAAGCAAAAGCAATCAAAAGCAAAGATGGCGGTTATGCATCGCAAAGCAAATAAGCGACGTGAAATGTCTAGTCAAAGTAAATGGGTCAGGATTAGTGTATCGCGAAGACATGCTCGCCTATAAGTGAACACTCACCCCAAGAGTTCCCAGGTAAGAGTGACTGGTCCGATTATGTGGATTTGTACGAACACTCTAGCCTTAGACAGAAAACTCAGGGTACAGGCATTCACTCTTCCAGTTCGCACGTGTTCACACTATTAACCCAAAACTTTGACGGGATTTTTGAAATCCAAAGAGGTTCAAAACCATATAACAGAGGGTTCAAAACCTTATAATAGAGGGTTCAAAACCTAGTAATCAATCATCCTAGAACAGATGATTAATTTTCAAAGCGGATTCGGAACCGAAGTTCCCGTTGTGGTTATCACCTAAGGATAGGTGATGTGCATGTTTTAAACTCTAAACACAAGATAACTTGTGTTAGGGTCCTAACGTTATAGTCTAGGTCAAAGCATTACTAATAACCTAGTTCCCTATAACCATTGGCTCTGATACCAACTCTTCTGTCACACCCCAACCGCGTATAACATGCAACCGCGGCGGAAAACGTCGGGGAGTGTTGTGAACAGAATTAAATTGTTTCATAACCATGGCATACAAGTTGTATTTTATTTATAAACAAAGGTGTTACATTGTCTTGGAAAGAGAGTACGGAAATCAAAACATAATTAAGCTAGTTCAAACTTCATTTTTAGGCTCTAAGGCACAGGTCCGCCCTAGAATCATGATCATCGTCCTATGGAATAGCTCCTGAAAACACATGTGAAAGTAGGTACGTCAGCATAAAAATGCCTGTGAGATACATAGTTTTTGTGAAAATGGTATTCATGACTTATGTTAAAGAAATGTTTAATAACAGTCAGTCATGAACCTTGTAATTTGTCTTGCTTTGTAAACCATTTGAAAAACGATAACATCAAAGGATATGTATAAATAAGTGCAAGGTTAAATGAATAACCAAGTAAAATGAGTTGAATAAGATAAGTTGTTTGTGAAAATAATGTCTTGTGAAGTATATGTTACTTATGTAAAATGTAATGTGTCTAAACTGAAATGACTTAGATAACGCCACGATATGTAATATTATACAAACATTTATATATAGGAAGTACCAGCGGCGTATCCACCATGTTTGTATCATATTACATACGCCCCGTTACTTGAATCATTTACCCAAACCAATCCACCATGTAAATTGTTCATGTGTAAACCAAATGTCAAGTGTTATTGTAATCCATGTCAAGTGTTTATGCTCAAGTGTAAACCACCAAATGTATATGTCAATGTCGACGTGTTTATGTTCAATGTAAATCATGTAATGTGTAATCCCAAAATGTATCATGTATGGTAAGCGAAATGTATCAACTTAAACCATATGCACAAAACAAGTCGTTGAAGTAAAACGTGGTTTAAATCAGCGTTATGTTCTGCGGGAAATGCATGCTCTATTGATATTAACATTTATGTGGTATTGTAAACTATGCATACATCCAAGCCTTGAGACTGCGGCGATAAACCCTTAAACAAATTAAAGGTTTATCTAAGTTATGTATATCGAATTCGGTCATTCCTTCCAGTCCTATCAAACCCAGGACTTCAGGAATGGGAGTTGTCAATTCCTATGGTACCACTACCTACTAACAAACGGCGTAGCTAATGTTAATGAATGTATTGTCCCATGTTAAACAAACCAAATGTCGTAACAAAATGAAGGCATGTGCCCATATGCTGAGTAAACATATGCAGCAGAAATGTTCATGTAAATCAATGTGTCCATATGCTGAGTAAACATATGCAACAGAAATGTTCATGTAAATCAATGTGTCCATATGCTGAGTAAACATATGCAACAGAAATGTTTATGTAAATCAATGTGTCCATATGCTGAGTAAACATATGCAACAGAAATGTTCATGTAAATCAATGTGTCCATATGCTGAGTAAACATATGCAACAGAAGATGTAATGTAAATCAATGTACTAAGTACGCACACAATGGGCATACATAGCATAAAATGTAATGGAATCGTGTACTATAATGTACTAACAACATAGCAGGCATATGATGTGAAAACATGGAAAGCATGAATGTAACAGATAGGCACATGTGTTTCACCCCAAAACAGTTTGGAAAACAGTAAAAGATGGGGTTCTATGTACTCACCTGAGATTGCTTTGAGTTCCTTGTATAATAACCAGATAATGCTAAAGATCACGGAATATCAAGGGCACCTAATAGGTAGCTTATGTTAATATACCGGACCAAATCGGAAGGATCGGACAGTACGCGGGTTCGAAAACCAAACGAGTATGGAGACTCGTGTAATATGGTTTAACAAAGCCTACATACTAAAATGAAACTTAACCTAAGTGCTTACGGTCCATCACGACCCGTTTAGGTAGCTTATGCCACCTTACGCGTCGTTCGCGTAGAACGCGTCTGGAACGCCTAACATCGTGACCACAAGGTATAACCTCGGAAAGTTATAGCTATGGTCACCTAATGTGGTTGGTCAGGTCCTAATGACCGACCAAATGGGTCGGGTTAGAAAGCATAAGCGATGGTTTAGATCGCTTACCTTACGACCCTATATAAGCACTAAACTAAAAGTGACGAGCTAAGCATGTTAGAACATGCTTAACTAAGTTTGAAAACAGGTTTGACATCAAAACAAACGGCTTTGATGCTCACGAGTAGTTTGGTTACAAAATATGCAAGAATGCACATTTTGGCCGAAACTACGACTCGTCACTGAGCCTAGATAACGGGGTAATCAGTAGGTATGGTCACTACGGACCATAACCATCGTGATCACGCTCACGTTATGAAGTTCCATGAACTTCGCATCGACCATAAGCTGGTCAATGCAGAAAGTCAACTAAACGTTGACTTTCGGACTCGAAAAGCGAATAAAAGAGCGAAAGAAGACTTACGGAGGGTCCCCGAGTGCAAATCAAGATCAAACAGCTCAGGTATGAAACAATGGTTTCAACTTAGAGCTTTAGGATCTGATTTTGTGATTTTTACACTAAAGGGGGGGGGGTATTTATAGGAAAAGTGGAACCGTTAGGATCGTTTTATCGAATATCGAGCCTTGATCACGTGCGTACATGTGTCCAGTGGATAAGTTCAGTGAACTTGACCCTTGGCTCTTTATTGGGTGAAAAGGCATTGCCCCTTGATCGAACGAAAGGCCAGATTCTGCATTAAATGCGAAATCTTTCTGTCAGACATCCCCACGCGGCCCGCCTCACATTTGGGCAAAACTCACGCGGGCCGCCTGGCCCTCTCTGATCTGCACCACTTGCAGAATTTACACTTTTGGTCCCTGTTGCGTGTTTAAGCTATTTCCAGCCCTTCTAAGACCTGTAAAGCCATCTTTAAGGCCCTAAAATGATGCCTAAACATTGTGGACATGAAACATGCCCAAAAATATGTCGGATGTCGGTTCGTTTGGCCGTACGATCGCGATGTTCGCTTAATTACGACGGAATGCGCATAAGCGTGAAAGACGATCCAAATGACGCGACGAATGGATTTTTCTCATGCCAAACACTAAGGCATAATATAAGGATGCTTACATAAATTTTTGGATGTCCGGATGTATTCAGAACGTAAGTTATGCGCGAAAGTGCAAACTTGTGCACTTTTTGACATTTTTAGTCCCTGAATGATCCAAAAGTTTGTTTTAGCATACCAAACCTCTCAAAGCCTATTTATAAGCTATGTAAAGGATATTTATGGTATGTTTAACTTATGGACATGTTCCGGAATGTTCGTTACAGTTCAAATTGGCATACTTTCGCAGTTTGTCAAGTTTAGTCCCTGTAAGTGAATTAACTTGTTTTTGCTATACCAAAGCCTTCAAAACTTATTTCTAAGTTATGTAAAGGTTATTTAAGGTACGTTGAGTATATGTTGATGTTCCGGAGTATTTGTCGCATTAAACTGAGTACGTTTACGCACTAGTTAACGTATAACTCTCCAGAAAGCGATGTAGAGTTTGAAATTGAACAAAAGTCAAAACACGAAAAATGTAAAACACAATGAAACAAACATTGGGATCAAATAACATTATTTTATTGATAATTGAACTGTTCACAATGATTACAGGCACAAATGTTACATTCAGTATATTGGCGCCTTAGATCCCTAAGTGCGATCACTTCTGTAACACTCTAGCAACATACCTTGTATTACCCCAGTCGACTTGCAAGAACAATGGACAAGAGGATAAGCCTAGTATCTCACTGACCTCAGTATTAGAACGGCCCTGGTTACCAGCAACGAACACCAGCAAATTGACTTCAATCGAATCCTTAACCCTAGCCAGCGACTCATGGGAGTCAACTCCTACGAATCAATCAGGACATAAGCGATGACAAATGACTATAGAGTGGAATGTGTAACTTCCCACGCAGTGAGTAGTGCCTTAGTACGTGACACGGAACGTGAAAGATGTACCCTGTTGGTGAAAAGCCACAGGGCCCCGTTACAAGCAGCGACATTAAGGGCAACAATCACGGCGACATTGAGGCGCTCGTAATCGTAGCCTACAGTATGAGAACGAAGGCGCCTACGACATGGATTGGTCGTTGTTAAATCAAGACGACACACAACTAAGGGAACGACGACAGTACTGGAAATTCTCATAACGAAAACAACAAACACTGGGAACGATGCTCGTGTAAGGGCATTTAGGAATGGCGTGGGCGACACCATGATAATAGCAGCATGGTAGCTAGTATGGGTAGCAAATCGCTTCGTCTCTGTTCTGCTTAACCCTGACGCTCTTGAAGCCAAACCTGTTGTGTAAATTGACTGAGGGCAAGACAATCGAAACCTCATAGGTTTGTTGGGATGCAAACTCGACCTTGTGGGATAAGTATTCAACATTGTCCTTCCTTCTACTACCCCTGATGGTTACAATGCAGTAATTAGTGTGGATTGGTTATTCAAAAATCGCGCAGACATCCCTTGTGCGGAGAAAATTTTGTGTGGAGAATCGTTATTTGTTCTAAAGCAACAGAGTGGTGCAAAGGTTAGCACCATTTCAACTATGAAGGCCCAGAAGTGTCTACGGAGGGATCACCTCGCTATGTTAGCAACCGTTACTGATGTTGAGCCTAAGGAAAAGAGGATCGAGGATCCACCAATTGTTCGTGATTCCTCTCAGTGTGCTACCCGAGGAGCTTTCAGACTTACTTCCACCACTGTTAGACAGAATCTCAGTTGATCTCACGACAGGGGCAGCCCTGATTACTTGTGCTACATACCGTCTTGCACCAGGAGGGTTGCAGGGACTATCTATAGGAACTGTTGGACAGGAGTTTTATTGGACATAGTTTTGTTCGCTTTGGGGAGCCCCGGCTATATTCGGGAAGATAAAGCCTTTCGCATGTGTACTGATTATCCAGAACCCAGCAAGGTGACAATCAAGAACTGTTTGCCTCGACCATGTATTGACGGAAGACCAAGAGGAGAATGTTCCTGAAACGGCATATCGAACGCAATACGGCCAATGTGACTTTGTACACCATGACCATTAAGTTAATCAACACACCAGCAACATTATGGACCACATGAATCAACCGTATTTATGGATGACACTCTGGATCATTTCCAAGAGGAAGGAACATCATGGGCAGCACTTGTATCTTATTTTAGAACTCCTGAGGGAGGAGCCACTCCCCGCGAATTCTTGTTAAAGGTAACTTCTGGATTCGAGAGATACCTTTTTGGTCATATGATCAACGAAGTGGGAATACACGTGGATCTCGCTAAAGATTCATTTCGTTAGGTATTGTTCGGCACCAAAGATCCCTTCGAGAATGTAGCAATTTCTTGGTCGTACTAGACTCTATCGTAGATTCACCACAGGATTTTCGAAGATCGCGCAGCTTAAATCTCTTTAGCACAATAGGGTTCTATTTTCGGGAAAGACAAAACAGGAGAACGTCTTTTCAGCTTTCGAATCCCAACTCTGCAATGTTTACACGTCGACGCAACACAAGAGAGTGATGATTTACGTAATAGAATTACCAGAGGAACTGCACGGCGCAACCGGTGGTGGAAACCGTGGTCTTTGGATTTACTTGGAGGCATTTATTGGACGGTACCAAATGCGTTACCTAGACTGATCACAAGGGCCTCCCGTGAATCGGTGTTCGAAAGTGCTAAAGCATGCAATGACATCGCTAGATGGAACTACTGAATGAGTACGACTGTGAACCCTAAACATACACGAACTCTGCAGCCTGCTATCGACTCTAACATACCTGATCAGACTCGCTCTTTTCAAACTGGAGAACAGTAGGAAGAAGACGTTCAAGTCGTACCCATGCGGGGCATGTAGAAGCAACCTCGAGCAGGGCGGATGATATTCACTACCTCAGGAACGAGTGTGGACCACATTATACGGCAATTGTAGGGAACTCGTGTTGAGCAAAGTGTACCAGCTTTGATATTCCGGTCCTCTGGGTTTTAATGAGAGACATTAGGATTTATAAACCTTATACTGGAGATCGGGCATGAAGGCTCACCTAGCTAGGTATGGGAATGATGTTTAACTCGTGGGAAAATCAAGGTGAATTGTTAGCAACCAGAAACACCGTTATGGAAAGCAAAAATAGACTGCCATGGGTTGGTCGCTAGTCTACTTACAACTCGAAACAGAAACGATATCACCTGGATGATCATTGATTGCTTCACGTAACCAGCACCCTTTCTAGTCATCAAGGAAACGGATAATTTTTCCCACCCTGGCAGCCATCTACCTGAAAGAAGTGGTTGCTAGGCACGGGGTGCCAACCTCCATTATCTCTGATCACGACCCATGATTGGCACCTGATTTGTGACAAGCGATGCACAAATCCTTTGACTCACGTCTAGTCATGAGCACGGCTTAACATCCACAGACGGATGGGCTGACTGAACGTACCATCCAAACTCTTGAAGACATGCTTCGAGCATATGTAATAGACTTTGGTAACAGCTGGGAGCGGCATCTACCTTTAGTGGAGTTTTCGTACAACAACAATTACCACCCCAGCATCTAGGCTGCTCCGTTCAAGGCATCGTACGAACGGAAGTGCCGATCACCTCTTTGCTGGGCAGAAGTTGGAAACAGCCAAATCACTGGCCCAGAACTTGGCATAGACACAACAGAGAAGATTGCTCAGATACGACAACGAATGGCGGCAGCTCGTGACCGTTAGTAAAGCTACGCTGATAAGCGTAGGAAACCTCTAGAATTCTAGGTCGGGGACCGGGTTCTACTTAAAGTCTCATCCTGGAAGGGTGCGGTCCATTTGGGAAAAAAGGGCAAGCTTAATTCGCGTTAAGTCGGACCTTTCGAAATCACTGAACAAATTGGCAAAGTGGCCTACAGATTGAAGCTACCCGAAGAACTCAGTGGAGTTCACAACGTATTCTATGTGTCGAATCTGAAGAAGTGTCTGTCAGATGAAACTCTCATTGTTCCTTCCAAGGAGCTCACCATCGACGATCAGTTGCGGTTTGTCGAAGAACCAGTGCAAATCTTGGACCGGGAGTTCAAGATTCTTTAACGCACCAGGATACCTCTTGTTCGAGTTCGTTAGAACTCCCGTCATGGCCAAGAGTTTACCTGGGAACGAGAAGACCAAATTAAACACAAATATCCCTAGCTGTTCGAGAACAGTGCAACCACTACTGAGACTGAAGCTACTGCGGAATTTCGGGATGAAATTCCAAACAAAGGGGGGGATGATGTGACACCTGTAACACCCCGTGTTACCGAATGTCAAAGTCAATGTCAAAGTCAAGATTGACTCCTTTGACCTTAGTTAGTCTATGTTGTGTTCATGCTCACGTTAGTTGTATTATGTGGAGTATATGCTAAAATCGAATTAATCGAAGTTTATTTATCGACGCGAACCGCGTTACGACTGTGAATAATAGGAAGTAACAATGCGATAAAGTCAATCAATCAATGATCAAGCTAATCAAATCATCATCATCGAGCTCGAAAACTCGAATTATGCGAATTTTTGGTGTTAATATACGTGTGTGTGTGCCTTATGTGTTACTTGTGCATGTTTACTTTATGATATGTGTGCTAATCAATCGAAACTCGAATCGAAACTTGAAACTCAATCGAACCCAACCGAAATCGAATTATGATAATTGGTGGCGAAAAGACAGCGCGAGATATGGATGATTGTATGTTAGATATAGTGGTTGGGATCAAAAGTAATTTGAATAGGAAACTCTATCGTATTCCCATCAATCACAATCGAAATCGAAATATCAAAAATCGTCGCACCGAACGCTCGAATCAGGTAGCTGAACGATCAGGCTCTCAGCCGATCGAACGGCCCAGCCGATCGGACTGCTGTCCGATCGGACAGGCTGTCCGATCGGGATGCCTGGCCGATCGGCCAACCCTTTCCTCTTTTGGAAGCCTATAAATACCCCTGTCATTGTCATCTTTACCACTATTGGAAAGCTCTGACCGACCAGCTCGTGCTCCCCTTCTTCTCTCAGATTCCTTCCGAATCCGGTAAGATTTCATCCTAAATCTTGTACTTTCTTGATTTATACACACTCCTACACCTTTCTATCTTTCAAATCTTGATTTCTAACCATGAAATCATCAAGATTAAAGTGTTCTAGGATGATTTCATCATGGTGTTCTTGAAGAACTTCATGTTTTGGCTTCAATCCATCAAGAATCACTTGGATCTAGCCGATTTCCACATAAACAAGCAAAGATCTTTCATAGATCTGAACATTTCTCGGTGAAAAGGATTGAAAGATGGTTTTCCAACTTTCTTTCAACTCTTTTTCACTCAATGCCTTCAAACCAATAGGAACGGAGCTTGTGCCGACTTGCTAATCAATTCGATGGTTGCACGACTCAAGATCCGGATTCTATCCACGAGGTTCACCGACATCGGGTTAAACGTTAAACTCCGTTCCGAATAATTCACCGGCCGGATTTGGGTGATTCCTATCCGAGCATGAGAAACAAGTAAGAACGAGGGTTCTATGGTTCAACTCGTTGTCAAAGTACCTCGATATAACATCAAACAATCAAAATAGCCAAGTGTTAGACGAACAGGCCGACCAGGTCAGGAAGCTGACCGATCGGGCTGACTGTCCGAACGGACAGCCCAGCCGATCGGACAAGCCAGCCGATCGACCAGGCCAGCCGATCGGCTAGCACATGGCCCCACACATTGACAATTTCATGAAGCCTAGTATTGAACGAAATGCTATTCGATCGGACTACGGTCTGATTTGAATTACTCTTCGGATCATGAGATACTATGCTTCCATACTTAATCGATTTTCAACTTATTCAACGCGTTGGAGAACCACCCGATCGGTTGAGCCGTCCGACCAGGTGACACCCTGATAAGAACTTGTTGTTGAAGTACCTAACCGATCGGTTAAGCCGACCGATCAAACGAACCGTTCGATCGATCGACCTGAAAGGTAAGGAAACTTCAATGTTTTCAAATACTACAACAAAACCTCAAAAGGTCAAACTATCATACACAAACAAATCTTACTCAAGGGAAGAAACAATCCACTCGAACAACCCATCCGATTGGTCTACCGACCGACTGGACAGGCTGTCCGAACGGATTGGTTAACCGAACGGTCAAGCCGTCCGATCGGACCTACCATCTGATCGACCAGCTGTCTGACCCTCCAACACTTGTTTTCCATTTTACGCGTTGCTTATCGTTATGCTATCGAACTATTCAGGCTAACCCTACTCTCAAGTGCTCCCTTCAATCCATCAATCACTGTGAGTATACTCGAACCCTTTTTGCTTTAGCACTTTTGGGTGTTACATACGTTACTTATACTAAGTCACAATCGAACACACTACTCAATTACTTTAAACGCTAACCGTTACCGCATGTATTACGTGACTAAATGAATGCTTGTTGTTATGTTTACACATGGAATGCTGTCTACCTTCCTTAACAACGATAGTACTATAGTTTGGACTCAACACCCGTTCACACGGGGGTTGTTAAGGACAATTACTTGCATGGATTACGGTGGTAATCATGTATTGCAAACTGCCTCGGGCAGTCAACCCGCAGTCATTGGTATCGATAGATCCATGTCGATAATTAACATGCTTCGTTTTCCTCTGTGTATGTGCTGGTTATGCGTAAACTATTTCGAACTCTATTATGCTATTATCAAACTTGTATGCTCACCTTTACATTTTGTGTATTGACTTTATTTTAACGTATGTGACAGGTATTTAAGATGCTTATCTGCTAGGAAGGCGAAGCTAGAATAAAAGTCTAGAGTATAGTTGTCTGTAGATCTTGCAGCTTGAGTCTCTAGACATAGATAAACCATTTTTATATTTAAATCTGAGTTGTCGGAACAGAATATTTGACTTGATGTTATCTGTAATAATTTGGTTGCTATTTAAGGTAAGGTATGGGATGTATTATATAAATTGAATAGTAATGATAGTTGTTATCGAAACTTCTGGACAACCTGTTTGGCTCAATGCCATGCCCCGATGATTCCGCCATCGGTTGGGGTGTGACAGATTGGTATCAGAGCCATAACTATAGGGAATTAGGCTAGACTCGACCTAGTCCGGGTCGAAGTCCTAGAGACCTAGACTATAGTTAGGAACCAACAGACCGAGCTTATGTGCTATATCCTGTTATTTCTCGCTTACTCTACATTATCACTGCACTCGAATTTTCAAGAAAAGGCGGGTGATTAAGTCGGGATTAGGTGTGAAAACCGCAAACTCTCGACTAAGTTGCTTGGTCAATATTGTTTCATCAATGACTTCTTGATATTTTTCAATAACGAACGCTTGTTTAACAAGGAGAATTATACCAAATCAGGAGTGAAATCCATATTTTGATGAATAATCTCCTCAACTTTACTAGAACAAGGAAGAAGTTGCTAAGCCAGGGGTGAAACCCTAACCTTGACAACTTGTTCCGAATTTTATCTATCTCCCCAAAGCCTCGACGAACTCCAACGACCTGATCTCATGAGTATGACCTAGGGAATACGCGCTGAATGCCCAAGAATCGAGGCGGAAACACGATCCTGAAAGTCGAAATGTGACGACAAGTCTATTAAGAGTAGTCGAATCGCTTTGGGTAGTCGATGTCTAATAGCCGCAGACAATCTACTTCTCGATTTTTATGTGTTTCGATTTTGAGCCCTCAACTGTTGACTCTGATAATTTGTCGATTTTATGTATTATAAGTGTGTGTATCTGTTATGTGTTTAATTTTGGTATTTATTTGATTATTGCTCTCACTTCGACCGACACACACGACTCGTATTGCTCTTCTACCTCAAAACGGTAACAAGTCGCTACAATCTAGACGGCATTATGCTACGATATATGCTTATACTATACTCATACGATTATGCTATACTACTCGATATGCTATACACAACCGATATATATATATATATATATATATATATATATATATATATGGGGAAGGATAAATCGAAAACCCACTTGAGTTGAGAAAACTCAGAAAACTTTTGTAAAAAAACCATGTAAACTCAAGATACATTTCTAAAAAAAATAGGAAATGTAATATACATATATTTGAACATTTTAAAAAAAGAAACACAAAAAAAACACCAAGTAGTTTTTTTTAAAAAAATGTTACAAAATTTCAGGTTACATAATATGTATGTCCAAAAAAAATGTAACATATAAATTTTCAACATTTTTTTAAAAAAAAAATAGTAAGCGTCTTTTTCATTTTTTTTCATAAATAGGTCCGTGTACATTTATATTACATTTCCTATTTTTTTTAGAAAAAAATAAAAATGTTACACAGGGTTTATTTGGGTTTTCTCAACTCACATGGGTTTTCGATTTATCTCTCCCCATATATATATATATATATATATATATATATATATATATATATATATATATATATATATATATATATATATATATATATATATATATATATATATATAGGGTGGGGTTCGGCTACGAAGTCTATTTTTCCTAAAAAGTGTACAAAGTCATAAAACACCACAATTTCAGCCATTAAACACACTCAAACTCACAAATAACATAATGAAGATCACTAAAACACAATATCCAAACCCTAAGAGTCCTTAAAAACTTTAAACACGCCATCGTATAACTATGAACACAAAAACACAACATGATAATCAAGATAAAACACACTAATGTTAGTCATTCGATAATCAAAGCTGAATCATCCAAAACATAACACAAAACACACAAATATAGTTTTTTAGTAATCTCCACTATATTATTTATGGCTTTTGAGTGTGCTTTATGGTTGAAATTATGGTGTTTATGACTTTTTACACTTTGTAGGAAAAATAGACTTTGTAGCCAACTCTCGCCATATATATATATATATATATATATATATATATATATATATATATATATATATATATATATATATATATATATATATATATATATATATATATATATATATATATATATATATATATATATATATATATATATATATATACGAACGACACGCGAACTTGAATGATAGGTTTCTGTATTCTGACTGCCTCTGTGATTAAATACGTATGTGTTTTCTGTGTTTCTGTGCTTCTGTGCTCTACGTGCTTATGTGCTTCTGTGACTACGTGAATCTGTGATTATGTGCTTATATGTTTATGCGATACGTGTTTCGACGTGTTCCTGAGCTTTAGTAAGTAGTAGACGTGTGAGGTGAGATTCGATTTTGATGTGTCTAAGACCTACGACGATGTCTGTTGCAGACCATGTCGTCATCCAGACACCGAACCCCACTTACCCGCCAAGAGAAGAGAGACAGACGTCTTGCTGCTATCATCGCCAAGCAAGTAGCAAAAGCTGTGAGCGATGTCTATGAAAACGTCAGCAAATCTTCTGAGGAGTCGAGAACTGAAGCTCCCAAAGAGGCTACCAAGACTGTTTTCAGCTTTAAACAGTTCAAGGCATGCGGACCAAAGGAATCTCCGTACCCTAAACGCAACCGGCGTCTTCCAGTCCCGAGCTCTAGACTTGTGGACGGCCGAACGAAACAAACACGGAAATGATGCAGCTTATGAGCTGACATGGAAAGAGCTGAAAGCCATCATGATGGATGAATTCTGCCCTCCCCATGAACGCCAAAAGCTGGAGGACGAGTTTTGGAACATTAAGCAGAAGGATGGAGATTACGCTTCCTTGACTGCTCGCTTTAAACAGCTCAGCATCATCTGTCCCGATCAAGTCAAGACGTCAGACATGGCCGTCAAGAAGTACATTCGAGCTCTACCCGATTGTGTTGCCGATTTTGTTCACGCCGCCAAGACCTCATCGATTGAAGAGACTTACTTGCTTGCCGCCGAGATCAACGACAAGCGAGTAAAAGCTGGTTTCTGGGAAAAGCCCTCCAAGTCTCTGCATCAAGCTACCACTGCACCGACCGCCGAAACCGCCACTGCTCAACCATCCAAGTCGTCACGTCGCAAGAAGAAGCACAACAACAACAACTCCAGCAACAAGAACTGTGCTTTCACTACCACTGCTGCTCCTCTGCAAGCCGTACCGGCTCAGCAGCAGTCTCATCATATACCAGCACCAGTTACTGAAGCGCCGCCAGCAAAGCGTGCTTACACAGGTCCCCACCCGCTCTGCCCGACATGCTCATATCATCATCCGGTGGGTCTCGCCTGTCGCTTCTGCGCTCATTGCAATTTGTACGACCATTTTACTGCCAGTTGTCGCTATGGTCCTCGTCAAGCCCCAGTTCAAGCCACTGCTCATCAAGCTCTACTCCCAGCCCCGCAAGGCCAACACGCAGCTCAGGCACCCGCGATCAATGCTCGAGTCTGCTTTGCATGTGGTGACCCTAACCACTTTGCAAACATGTGCCCGAACAGGGTTGTGAAGCAAGAGCCCCAACAGCAGCAGCAGCCCCAGCAGCAGCAACAAGCAGCACGCGCCAGAACCTTCAACATCAATGCTCGTCAAGCCCAGGCTGACAATAACGTGGTTAATGGTACGTTCCTTGTGAATGGTACTTATGCATCGTGTTTGTTTGATACTGGAGCCGATAACTGCTTTGTGTCATTTGAATTCGAGAAGCTCCTTAGTCGTAAGCGTTCATCTTCCCTCGTCATTCGAAGTTGAAGTCGCTACTGGAAGAACTGTCGCCATTAATTCTGTTCTTCGTGATTGTACTCTCGAGCTCAACAATCACATCTTTCCAATCGACCTTATTCCAACGCAGCTCGGAAGTTTTGACATTATAGTAGGCATGGACTTTCTACGCGAAAACCATGCTGAAGTTGTATGCTTCGACAAGATGATTTGATTCTCGCTCGCGAATGGTGATTTATTATGTGTGTACGGTGAAACTGCTTCGAAAGGTCTCAAGCTCATGTCATGTGTCCAAGCTAGCAAGTATCTCCACAAGGAATACAGAGCTTTCTTGGCCAACATCATAGTAGCAGAGAAGGAAAAGAAAAGGAAGATAGAAATCAGAGACGTCCGTGTGGTCCGTGAATTTCCTCAGGTGTTCCCTGATGATCTTCCCGGATTACTGCCCAGTCGTGATATCGACTTCCGTATCGACCTCATTCCTGGAGCTAACCTCGTAGCCAAAGCCCCTTATCGACTCGCGCCATCTGAAATGCGTGAACTCTCGAACCAACTCCAGGAATTACTTGAAAAAGGCTTTATTCGCCCGAGCACCTCTCCTTGGGGTGCACCAGTCCTTTTCGTCAAAAAGAAGGATGGGTCGTTCAGGATGTGTGTCGACTATCGGGAATTGAATAAGTTGACCATCAAGAACTGTTACCCCTTACCTCGCATCGACGATTTGTTTGATCAGCTACAAGGTGCTACGTGTTTCTCGAAGATCGATCTACGCTCAGGCTATCATCAGTTACGTATTCAGGAAGAAGATATACCCAAAACTGCTTTTCGCACTCGTTACGGCCACTATGAGTTCGTTGTTATGCCTTTTGGTTTAACCAACGCACCCGCGGTTTTCATAGATATTATGAATCATGTGTGTAAGCCTTATCTTGACCGTTTCGTCATCGTGGTCATCGACGACGTCTTGATTTATTCCAAATCAAAAGCCGAACACACGCAACATCTACGTTTAGTTCTCGAGTTACTTCAGAGGAACCAACTCTATGCCAAGTTCTCCAAGTGCGAATTCTGGTTAGGAGAGGTTCAGTTTCTGGGTCACATCGTGAATAGTCAAGGTATCCATGTCGACCCTACGAAGATTGAAGCAGTTAAGAGTTGGATTACACCAAAGAACCCGTCTGAAGTCCGTTCTTTTCTCATATTAGCGGGCTATTATCTACGATTTATCGAAGGATTCTCTAAGATCGCTGTGCCGCTTACCGCTCTTACGCATATAGACAGGTCTTTTGTTTGGGGAACCGAACAAGAGTCTGCTTTCCAAACCCTCAAGCATAAGCTTTGCAATGCTCCTATTCTCTCGTTGCCCGATGGGAACGATGATTTCATTGTCTACTGTGATGCTTCCAACCTTGGCCTTGGTTGTGTCCTCATGCAACGAGACAAGGTTATAGCTTACACTTCTCGATAGCTCAAAGTCCACGAGAAGAACTACACAACCCATGATCTCGAGCTAGGCGAGGTTATTTTTGCATTAAAGATTTGGCGACACTACCTGTATGGTACCAAGTGTACGATCTTCACCGATCACAGGAGTTTACAACACATCATTAATCAGAGAGAACTCAATATGCGTCAACGCCGATGGGTAGAACTCCTCAACGATTACGACTGTGAGATTCGTTATCACCCAGGCAAAGCAAATGTCGTTGCCGACGCGCTCAGCAGACGGAGTTATTTGCTCAGTATTCGTCATACCCATGCCCAACACATCTCGAAACCCTCATCCGCGAAGCCCAACATGCTTGCTTTAATGAACGCACCTTGAAGAAAGAGAGAATCTATCACGATGGAGCTCAGCTTGTAAGCAAATCGAATGGGATCTTCTATTTTCTGGACCGAATTTGGATCCCTAAGCGGACTGAATTACGAAAGATTTTAATGGATGAAGCCCACAAATCTCGGTATTCTATTCATCCCGGTGCCGATAAAATGTACCAGGATCTTCGCTACAAGTAATGGTGGCTGGGTATGAAAAGGGATATCGCTCTCTATGTCGGAAGATTCCTGACTTGTGCAAGGGTCAAGGCTGAACATCAAAGACCCTCTGGCTTACTCGAACAACCGCCAATCCCTATATGGAAGTGGGAGAGTATAGCTATGGATTTCATAACCAAGCTTCCACCCACGTCATCAGGTCATGACAGCATTTGGGTTGTCATTGATCGTTTGACCAAATCAGCCCACTTTTTGCCAATACAGGAAGACTACAAGGTAGAACGCTTAGTCCGAATCTACACCGACGAGATCATTTGTAATCATGGTACGCCTTGTGACATCATCTCTGACCGTGATGCTCGGTTTACTTCGCGATTGTGGGAAACGTTTCAAGCAGCTCTCGGTACGTCGCTTAACTTAAGTACCGCATTCCATCCTCAAATCGATGGACAGACTGAAAGAACGATCCGTACTCTTGAAGACATGCTCCGTGCGTGTGTCATAGACTTCGGTGGTAATTGGAAAAAAATACCTGCCATTAGTCGAATTCTCGTACAATAACAGTTATCATACCAGCATCCAGATGGCACCATTCGAGGCCCTATATGGAAGAAGATGTCGATCGCCTATTGTATGGCACGAGATCGGTCACTTGCAATTAACCGGTCCTGAGCTATTGCAAGAAACGACTGACAAAGTCCTCCAGATTCGAGACAACTTGTCGAAAGCCCGGGATAGACAGAAAAGTTATGCCGATAGAAGACGCAAGCCCCTGGAATTTGACGTTGGCGACTACGTACTCCTAAAGGTATCACCTTGGAAGGGTGTGGTCAGATTCGGCAAGAAAGGGAAACTAGCGCCTCGATATGTTGGACCTTTTAAGATTCTGGAAAGGATCGGAAAAGTCACCTACAAACTCGAACTACCAGAGGAACTCAGTAACGTCCACCCGACTTTCCATGTGTCAAACCTCCGAAAATGCTTGGCTGAGCATGATCGGATTGTACCTCTCGACGACCTTCAAATAAACGAAACGCTACACTTCGTGGAGAAGCCTGTCGAAATCAGATCGCCAAACCAAGAAACTCAGACGCTCGCGCATCCCTATTGTGAAAGTCCGATGGGAAGGCAAATGAGGCGCAGAGTTCACTTGGGAACTCGAAAGCGACATGAAGGCGAAGTACCCGCAGTTGTTCAAGTGAAAGTCTAGAAAGAGAAAGCTCTCAAACGTGATTCACGGGGATGTACAGCTTTCAGCCTAATTTCTGGACGAAATTCCCTAAACAAGGGGAGGTTGTAACACCCCGTGTTACCGAATGTCAAAGTTAAAGTCAAGATTGACTCCTTTGACCTTAGTTAGTCTATGTTGTGTTCATGCTTATGTTAGTTGTATTATGTGGAGTATATGCTAAAATCGAATTAATCGAAGTTTATTTATCGACGCGAACCGCGTTACGACTGTGAATAATAGGAAGTAACAATGCGATAAAGTCAATTAATCAATGATCAAGCTAATGAAATCATCATCATCGAACTCGAAAACTCGAATTATGCGAATTTTTGGTGTTAATATACGTGTGTGTGTGCCTTATGTGTTACTTGTGCATGTTTACTTTATGTTATGTGTGCTAATCAATCGAAACTTGAATCGAAGCTCGAAACTCAATCAAACTCAACCGAAATCGAATTATGATAATTGGTGGCGAAAAGACAGCGCGAGATATGAATGATTGCATGTTAGATATAGTGGTTGGGATGAAAGTAATTTGAATAGGAAACTCTATCGTATTCCCATCAATCGCAATCGAAATCAAAATATAAAAAATCGTTGCACCGTATGCTCGAATCAGGCAGCTGAACGATCAGGCTCTCAGCCGATCGAATGGCCCAGCCGATCGGACTGCTGTCTAATCGGACAGGCTGTCCGATCGGGATGCCTGGCCGATCGACCAGCCTTTCCTCTTTTGGAAGCCTATAAATACCCCTGTCATTGTCATCTTTACCACTTTTGGAAAGCTCTGACCGACCAGCTCGTGCTTCCCTTCTTTTCTCAGATTCCTTCCGATTCCGGTAAGATTTCATCCTAAATCTTGTACTTTCTTGATCTATACACACTCCTACACCTTTCTATCTTTCAAATCTTGATTTCTAACCGTGAAATCATCAAGATTCAAGTGTTCTATGATGATGTCATCATGGTGTTCTTGAAGAACTTCATGTTTTGGCTTCAATCCATCAAGAATCACTTGGATCTAGCCGATTTCCACATAAACAAGCAAAGATCTTTCATAGATCTGAACATTTCTCGGTGAAAAGGATTGAAAGATGGTTTTCCAACTTTCTTTCAACTCTTTTTCACTCAATGCCTTCAAACCAATAGGAACGGAGCTTGTGCCGACTTGCTAATCAATTCGATGGTTGTACGACTCAAGATCCGGATTCTATCCATGAGGTTCACCGACATCGGGTTAAACGTTAAACTCCGTTCTAAATAATTCACCGGCCGGATTTGGGTGATTCCTGTCCGAGCAAGAGAAACAAGTAAGAACGAGGGTTCTATGGTTCAACTCGTTGTCAAAGTACCTCGATATAACACCAAACAATCAAAACAGCTAAGTGTTAGACGAACAGGCCGACCAGGTCAGGAAGCTGACCGATCAGGCTGACTGTCCGAATGGACAGCCCAGCCGATCGGACAAGCCAGCCGATTGACCAGGCCAGCCGATCGGCTAGCACATGGCCCCACACATTGACAATTTCATGAAGCCTAGTATTGAACGAAATGCTATTCGATCGGACCACGGTCTGATTTGAATTACTCTTCGGATCATGAGATACTATGCTTCAACACTTAATCGATTTTCAACTTGTTCAACGTGTTGGAGTGCCACCCGATCGGTCGAGCCATCCGACCAGGTGACACCCTGATAAGAACTTGTTGTTGAAGTACCTAACCGATCGGTTAAGCCGGCCGATCGAACGAACCGTTCGATCGATCGACCTGAAAGGTAAGGAAACTTCAAAGTTTTCAAATACTACAACAAAAACCTCAAAAGGTCAAACCATCATACACAAACACATCTTACTCAAGGGAAGAAACAATCCACTCGAACAGCCCATCCGATCGGTCTACCGACCGACCGGACAGGCTGTCCGAACGGACTGGTTAACCGAACGGTCAAGCCGTCTGATCGGACCTATCATTTCGGGAAAAAGAATAATTATATGCTCACTCGAAATAAAATGGATTATGTTTTGTGACCGAAATCTGTTTAGAAACATTAAAATTTCAGGTTTCGGGTTCCAGAATTATGTTTTATTTTTTTAGGGTTCATCACTTGTTCTAAGAAAACTCGAAAAAATTCCTTAAGTTTTGGAATGAAATCTGGATTAGTGGGTGTTTTTACTGTTTTGATCTGAATTTTATCTCTTAAAATTTTTGAAAACTGTTAAAATATAACCAGTTATAATTTTCGAAATCCTTGATAAGTTTAGATCAACAATAAAACAGGAAACACTATCCCACAATCCCTAAAATTTCGATGTAACAACCCGAACTTCCAAGGTTAGTTTAATTGGACCGTCACTTACGCATGAATAACTATTGGGTCATTCTTTCCACTATCATACTTTGACTGCAACTGGGCTGAGATACTTATCACTCAACATGTGATGATCTGCATTGAATATTGTGTACTGAACAATAGATTTTGATTACAATTGAATCACTTCACAAATCATGTGACTACTGAACATTCATTAATTGAAACTAAATCCTTTGAATCCATCAATTTGAATCAAGTAAATGGCCGATAACTATATATCAAACAATTCTTATTGGACCTTTACTTTTAGTGGGCTGACAAAACAAGAGAAACCCTTATATTGAGTATTGATATTGGGCCGCCCAGACCTTCGAGACTTAATGCAAACCCAAACTAATTAATACTTAAAGGATATGACTCTTCGCATGCTTACATTAACATACGTATACACCTCAAACCCTAGTTCTTTTCATCTTGGACGACAATTTCTTTATTGGTGAAGCTCTTTCGATTAGCGATCCGTACACACTTTCGATTCTTTGCACTTTGTGGTTAGTATGGCACCCCCCGTGTTTGATATATATTTTTATTATGTGCAGTATATTAATTCTTGTATGATGATGATTGCACAACGTAAAAGTCATTGACTAGTTGCCATCACATAGTTGAGATTTGTGAATGGTGCACAACGTAAAAGTCATTGACTAGTCAGCCTATTGTGCGGCCCAATTATAGTTGAGATTTGTGAATTGTGAATTAAAATTCATGTGATATTAATGATTAGTTGCCATCACATCTACTGTTGTAGATCATATAATCAACTGCTTGTTTTGACGGCCCATGTAAGTTGGTATGCACTAATTAGAGTTGGTCCAATCAATTTCTAGTATTAATCGGTTCAATCATTACTGTTGGATTAGAATGATATAATATGTGATCTCATAAAACCATGTGCATAATCTAAAAGTTAATGGCGGCCATGTGTATTAAGAATTTTGATCTCATCTAACATTGTACACGTCCCAATCACGTTGTCAGATTAGTCAAAAGTGCTTGTGGTCTTTGTGTTTGCACATGAAAGTTAAATGTTGATTATGATGATGTCATGTAGAGATTGGGGTTGCAGACTGAATGCTCCTCGACGAAACAGTGGGGTTTCGCCACAAAGAGATCCATGACGAACCTTGGGGGTTTCTTCGGAGGGCTTCTAGCCGAAGGGATTTGGGTTGGGAAGTAACATGATGAATCAATTAATATTGCATGTTGTAGTGTCAATTCACATTAAATGCTTGCAGTCAAACAAATGAAGTAAACTTTTATAAAAAGGTGAACCCATGTGTAACCTTAATAAACGAATGTCAAATGCTTTTGAAGGTCCAATCACATAATAATGTTTAAAAGGGTTGCTGACCATTAGTCCTTCTATTCAATATTGTTTAAGTCTGTGATCTTACTTCTTGATGTAAATGTGTAATCTTACATGACTTATTGTGTGCAAAACATATGATTTGAATGATTATTGAAGGTTATGAGTTATTGTTATTACATGCATGATCGTTGAATGAGGATTGAGCTGTTAATGTGAGTAGTGTGATATATGAACTGGTAATGAGAAGATATATACGGCCTGAATACTTGTAACTTGTGTGATAATATGCGTCATACTTGCTTATCACTTGTGGATTATATATGTACGTGACTTCTGTGTAAACGAAACTGACTGTCATTGGAACCATATTAGGATTTGGGGTATCCAATGATAAACAAGTAACTAATCTTACGGAGCAATCCAAGGTGAGTTCACACTTTCCACAAGGCATGGGATTCCCAAGGGTTGGGAATGGGTAAAGGATTTAAACTAAAACCGCGTGATATCCTGGTTTGGAACACGTACACACCCTCTTAATTGAAGGGTGACAACATGTGATAAGGATTTAATTGGAAACTGCGTGATCTCCTGGTTTGGAACACGTACACACCCTCTTTACTGAAGGGTGACAACATGGATACTAGACCAAAAACTCTATCATTAAGTCCCTCATTTTTATATCGACTTAATCACCGGGCCAATGGCGAGCGGGTCATTAGTTAGATAACGCTATTTAGGTTTGACAAGCCTCACACCATGCCGCAGAGGACGGGCGTGAACTAATGTCAATGATGATAGACATTGACATTAGGGCACCAACTTACTTCAGTCAGTGTCGATATGGTAAACGGGTCTAGTGGTTCACATGGGGAAGGCCCCAATGATGTTGGTTATGGTTTGGGAAATAAAGATACTGGTTATGGTTTGGGAAAAGAAGGAATTGGTTAATCATATTTTCAACGATGGGGTAACCCCCACGGCAAGTAAGCCAGCTAAAGATGAACTATGTTTTTGAAACAATTTAAAACGAACACCCAACTGTGAACTCGCTCAACTTTGTTGTTGACTCGTTGTTACATGCCTTGCAGGCCTATAGGTGCATATTGTTGGAACTTGCTGTCTGGGATGTTGGAGTGGTCATGGGTCGAGAAACATGGGAAACGCGAGATGAACTTAATGACATCACACACTTGGTTTATGAATTTCTTAATTATTGTATTATGCTTCCGCTGAACATTAAGTAATGGTTTGTCACGCTTCTATCAATAGTAAATGAAAATTTTATTTGGAATAACTATTATGAGTTCAACCTGATTGGTGGCTTGGATCCTGGTACGTCACACTCCTTGCGGTGGTACTCCGCTTGTGGTATTTTGGGGGTGTGACATTCGAGCTTTCAGTTATTTTGTACATTAACAGCTGTTAACAAGAGTTTCGAGATCCCTTTTAATGACCCGAGACCTAGATCTTGACTCGAGACCACAAGGTCTCGACTCGAAATCATAAGTGTTCTCAAATCTTTACAACTCGAGACAACGATTTCGACTCGAGACCACTGAGGTTTTGACTAAGGGCTTCAATCTTCACAACTCGCAACCTTGCGACTCGAGACCTCATCAAGGAGTTGAGATCTCATAAAACACAGTAGTCGAGACAATGATTACGACTCGAGACACTGAGGTTGCGACTCGATTCCTTAATGAGTCGAGACCTCATAATGTTACAAGATGAGCCGAGACTTGACTCGAGATCTCACTCGAGACCTCATAACTGAGTCGTGATCTCACTCGAAACCTCATTATTTTAAGCTATTTAATGTGAACTAAAACACAATTCGATCCGCGCTAACAGGTGGTTTGCTATTAAACAATTAGGTTTTGTGGATACTTAGTTAATTAATCAGAATCAGATAATGTTTTACAAAACCAAAATAGCTTAACTTGAATGAGATTCTGATGTATCCTTTCTGCCCAAAGCTGATTTGATACATCTACTTATCGTTCAAGTATTACGAAAGCTATGTTAAGTGTGCATTACAAACGTGAATGTCTTAATATCTGGCCAAAGCTGATTTATTTCATTCATGTATAACATACTTAACAAGTGCATAACTAAAGTGATTATTTCATTTCTGGCCAAAGCCGATTTGTCACAACCACTTTGCACATATACTTAAATGATTACACTTCTGGCCAAAACTGATTTGTCTTCGTTTAAGTATAATTTTAACTAAGTCTATTATTTTGATGTTAGTAATAGACAATATCACAGCTTCATAACGTAAAATGGTCATTATTTATGCCTGCCTTAGTTTAACATGCCCTTAGATCATATTAAGACTTCTTCCTTAGTATCATAACTTGCTCATCTTATTTCCACTATCAGCATCCAATTGCGGGATTCCACCTTTGACTGGTGATAACTTTGCTGCATGGAAGGATGCTCTCAAGCTTACGCTTGGGCTGCTGGATTTTGATTATGCTCTAAGAGAGAATAAGCCAGCGGACCTTACTCCTCAAAGTACTGCTGCTGAGCAGTTGACTCATGAAAAATGGACTAGGTGTAACCGCATGTCTCTCATGTTTATGAAGCAGTCCATAAGAAATGCAATCGGAGGAGCCATTCCTGATTCTGAAGATGCTAAAACCTACTTGGCTTCTGTGGAGGCACAATTCAAGGGGATGTCTAAAGCACACGCTAGTACCCTTATTCTCAAGCCGGTGACAACTAAGTATGATGGGAGGAGCGGCATTCGCGAGCACATCATGATGATGAATGACATGGCCAATAAGCTGAAGGGCTAGAAATGGAAATCAGTGATGGTTTCCTCGTTCATTTCATCATTACTTCGCTTCCTTCATCCTTTGAAGCATTCAAGATCAATTACAACACTTAGAAGGACAAATGGACGATGAGTGAGCTGGTCACTATATGCGTACAGGAGGAAGAGCGTATGAGGATGGATCGCACTACTGATGTTGCTAACTTCACCACCTCTAACTCTAAGAAAAGGAAGAACAATCATCAGAGGAAGGATGCATCTAAAGTCCAAAGGCCAAATCCTAATTCAAGTGCACCTTCCAGCTCTAAGAACTCCTTAGGCAGAATCCACTGCAAGTTCTGTAAAAAGGCAGGACACATGCAGAAGGAATGCCCTGACTTTAAGGAGTGGCTGGCTAAGAAAGGTAACGATTATTTTATGATACTTGAGTCCTATAATTTAAATGTTCCTGCTAATTCTTGGTGGTTTGATTCTGGTTCTATGGTTCATGTTACCAATTCAAATCAGGGATTCCTTATAATCCGGAAGCTGGAAAGAAACCAAAGAACGCTTAAGGTTGGGTATGATCGAGAATTAGAAGTGAAGGCCATTGGAACATTACAATTATTTATGAAAACTGGTTTATGTATTAAACTTTATGATACCTTATATGTTCCTGAGATAACTCGGAACCTTGTATCAGGACCAAAGTTAGACATGGACGGTTTTATTGTTTCCCATATGATTCTGTTCTTTATAGTACTGGTATTCTGGATGATGGTCTCTATAGATTAGAACTAGATGATATTTTTTTTTTCAAATCTTTGTTGTCATATAAAATTAATGAATCACTCACAAAGATGAAAGAGAAACGAGACTTAGAGACTTCGTCCATGTTGTGGCATCAACGTTTAGGCCACATCTCAAGAGAACGACTAAATCGTCTCGTAAAGGATGAAGTCTTACCTCCTCTCAATTTCTCTGATTTTGGAACATGTGTCAAATGTCTTAAAGGTAAAATGACATTAGCGAATAAGAAAGGTGCCACTAGGAGCCCTAATTAATTAGAACTCATTCACACTGACATTAGTGGTCCCTACCAATTCGCTGGCATAACAGGACATACTTCATTTATCACTTTCATTGATGATTATTCTCGTTACATGTACTTGTATCTTATTAAGGAGAAATCTGAATCCCTTACAACTTTTAAAGATTATAAGGTTGAAGTTGAAAAACAATTAGATCGTCAGATTAAAGCTGTGAGATCAGATAGAGGCGGTGAATATTATGGAAGACATACTGATGTGGGTCAAGCTCCTGGTCCATTTTATGAGTTTTGTAAGGGCCAGGGGATTGTGAACCAATACACCATGCCTGGTACACCTGAGCAGAACGGTGTCGCTGAAAGAAGAAACCGTACCCTTATGAACATGGTGGGTAGTATGTTAGCCAACACTAATTTACCATTATTCCTCTGGACTGGAGCGTTAAAAGCAGCTATTCATGTACTAATGTGCTGAATGCGGTCTATAAAAAACTAACCTAATCTAGACACCCTAGTTTTAAATTTATAAGCTAAGACTCTCTAAATGCTAGACCACTGACAGGCAAGTGTACCTATCGTACGTAGTAAAGGCTAATGAAGTCCGAGTATCGAACCCATGAGACACTAGCGATGCTAAACTAGACTCTGACTCAACTAAATACTTAATTGGTTTAATTTGTTTTGATTTTTGGGATTTTTCTAATTCTACTAAAACGAGTAAACAAGATAACATGGCAAGAAAGAAATATGGTGAAGTGATGAGAAGCAGACAATGATGAGAAAGAACTACCCAGGCTTCGAATCCCTATGACCAACCCATGACCTCTAGTCCTGACCAATGGCTAAAGCTCCGAATCTACCCAGAAAACCTCCCGCTAAGGATGATTAACCAAAATAGAAGATGGAACAAAGTGGTGAAGTGCTAAATTGGAAACGACTCGAGTTATCGACACCGAATCCCACGACTGTCAGACTAAAAACAACTATGGTGCTAAAATCCTCCGGTCATGAAGCTAAACCTGCAAAATAATTGAAAACCTAGGAAACTCTAAATGCGAATAAGTAGCCGGATCCGAGCTATCGGTCACCCAAACTACCAAACAACGCCTAGCTTATAACCTAGCAATCTTGACTCGTCTCTAGAGTTGCCAGAAAAGGATGCACACTATACTCAGTTGATTTTAATTAATTTAGTTAAACTTGAATTATCTCTAATCTCAAGCTCTAAACCGAAAACCTAGTAGATTAACGAACCTAGAATGATCTAAATAGTTCCAGACCAGACTAACAAGATCACCTAACCAAACAACCAATCA
This sequence comes from Helianthus annuus, assembly GCF_002127325.2. Classification (NCBI taxonomy): domain Eukaryota; kingdom Viridiplantae; phylum Streptophyta; class Magnoliopsida; order Asterales; family Asteraceae; genus Helianthus; species Helianthus annuus. The sequence goes on along the minus strand of NC_035444.2, from coordinate 99,391,606 downwards.
TAACCAAGACAAGCACACAAATTCATAAACAATCACAAAACAGGAATATGTAAATCATCTCAATTTAATCATTAGTCAAAACCGAATAGTCAAAAATTAAATCATAGTTCATCTAGGCCTAGATAGCATGAAAAATTTAGCTACTCATGATCAAGAACGAAACACAAGCATGTTTAAAATAAATAAATTCAGCAAACATGTCTAAATATTCAAGTTAATAAAACCCAAACAAATAAACAAAGTCTAACCAAAGAAAAGTAATAAACTGCCAAGTCTTTCTTTAATCTGAAAAGCTTCTCTTCAAAATTCTGCTCCAAGAATCGTCCAATTGCTTCTTCTCTATTTTCCGTTCGTAGCAGCCGTCTTTCTATGCTTGCTGCCGTCTGCCTCTCTTTTTTCTCTTGTAGGTTTTTGCCATATATCTTTTTTTATTATGATTAGGGCTGTTCATGAGCCGAACCGAACCGATCAGACCTTTGCTCGTACTCGGTTCGTTTATAAACCGAACCGAACCGAACCGAGCATTTCTTCAACCGAGTCAAAGTCGAGCGAGCGTCTTTCGATCTGAGCATTTTTCGAACGAGCGTCACAGAAGAAAAAAGGAAAGTGACGACGGGTGCTAGTTATCAGAACAAAGTGAAGTTTTCGTCCAATTAGAACACAAGTAAAAAATTTTACAAATAAAAAGGAATACGAAAACACTCAACTAGTTCTGTCGATATTACATGGTCAGGAAGATAAATCGTCGACCGATTGAAGCATACCCTTGTTCTATCCAAAATTTGAAATTGAATGAACCGATTAAAGCAAAAACCCTGGCGAGTTGGCGTCTTGGCAAGTGGCAATGGAGAAATCGAATAACAATGGCCTATGGGGGTTTGATTCAGATCTTGTACATCTGAACCGAATGGTGGGTTGATGCTTGAGTATTGATCGGCGCATTTCAGTGTTTGAAATTTTGACTTAATTACTCAAATGGACATTTAAGTACTGGACAATCGACTATTGGTATTGAATTTTTGTTCTAATTACTTAAATGAGCTCTATTTGGATCTTGCATCAAACATTGTTAATGTAAGCCTCTAGTCATTTCATAAAAAATAACACACACACACACACATATACATATTGAAAAACAAAGCGAGCTAACCGATCCATACCGAACTGAGCGGACCTTTGCTCGTGCTCGGTTCGTTTACAAACCGAACCGATCTGAACCGAGCATTTTTTCAATCGAGCTGAATCGAACGAGCAAATTCCGAGTATTTTTCGAGCGAGTATCGAACGAGCGTCGAACGCCAAGCAATTTGAACAGCGCTAATTATGATTGGATTCCACCAAAACAAATAATCCCATTCTACGAATGGGCCCTGTAGGTGATTTACTCAAATAGCAAACCCAACTCCAATGTTTTCTTTTGGCCCTCACTCTCACTATCTTCTTTTCATTTAGTGTCCCCTTTTTAAAAGTCCACCATCCAATCTCTATACCCCTCTATTAATTCAAATTCACCTTCCAAGATTTATATGTAGCCAACTCTTGTATTGTAGCAACTTTGGATTCGTGTATATAATATATATTGCCTTCAATCCAAATGGGCAGTACTCAAAGCCTTTTTAATTCCTTAGATGCAACAATAACAGAAATATATAAACATGAAGCTTTATATCATGTGAATCAAAATCAACGGACATTCAAAATTGTTTGCTTTTTTTTCTTTTCAAACTTTATGATCCTAATTATTTATTTAGATTTAATTGAAAAAACTAAAAGACCAATATATATACAAAGAAAATGAGATTCGATCGCATATTAATCATTTTGGTTCATTTTCATTTTAAACCGTTAAAATCTAAATAGGAACCAATTAAGAGTAACATTAAATAAAAACCACCCTCAAAACTATGTAAAGTGTAGGAATATTGATATAAAAATATGTATGTTTTAGACCACATCATATACTCAATAGAGTTCCTTCTAAGTCTGTCCCTAAAACTCCTTATGAACTGTGGACAGGAAGGAAACCGAGTCTTGAATATATGAAAGTATGGGGCTGCATTGCTGATGCAAAACTTTACAATCCTTTCCTAAGGAAACTTGACCCTAAAACAGTTACCTGTTTCTTTATCGGGTATCCTGATAATTCAAAGGGTTATCGTTTCTATTGTCCTTCTTATGTCACCCGTATTGTTGAAACCAAGCATGTTGCATTCCTGGAGGATTTCAAGGTCAGTGGGAGCAGTACCAACCCTTAGGAAGAATTGCAAGAAGTACAAGATGCGGGGGGGGGGACTCATCGCTTACCATTACTCCGATTAATTACTCCTCTTGTACCCAATGCAACTGCTGTACCTAAAGATACTGCACCAACTCAAAATTCACCTCTACAATCAGAACCCATTATACCTCAAGACGAAGGCACATCAAACGCTCAAAACCAAGACAACGCTGAACCCGATAATCAACTCAGGAGGTCATCTAGGCAAAGGCCTACTAATTGGGATGATTATGTTACCTTCCTGACTGAAATGGATCCCGGAAAGCTCAATGATCCTATCTCTTACAATGAAACCATTAGCAATGTTCAGTCTTCTGAATGGAACAAAACAATGATTGATGAGCTTGAATCCATGAAGAAAAATGACGTTTGGGATTTGGTGGAATTACCTAACGGTGTCAAACCCGTAGGATGTAAATGGGTGTTCAAAACAAAACTGGATCTGAATGGGAACGTTGAACGCTACAAAGCGAGATTGGTTGCAAAGGGCTACACTTAGAAAGAGGGAATTGATTATCAAGAGACGTTTTCACATGTCTCTCGTAAAGGTTCATTAAGGATCGTCATGGCCCTAGTAGCTCATTTTGATTTAGAGTTGCATCAGATGGAAGTTAAATCCGCTTTCCTTAATGGAGACTTAGACGAAGATGTTTACATGAAACAACCTGAAGGCTTTAAAAGGCTTACATAGATCGTGTCCTTACACGTTACAACAGGCAACAATGCAAACCCTCCGTCACTCCAGTAGTTAAGGGAGATGTTTTCGGTTCATTCTAGTGTCTGACAACAGAGGTTGTGTAGGATCGTTTTGCCGACCAAACAAGTCGATCAGAAGAGTTCTCAGACAGAATCAGAGGCGGAATTCATTGATACAGTCTTCGTTTAGCTTGATATTCACTTTTAACTGTCTGGTTTATTAATATGACAAAGATTTACAGCACAGAGACACTTCGGCAGCACTTCGGCTCCGGAATACACATTCAAGACTTCTTCAAACGAAATTACAAGACACCTATTTATAGGCAAGGTAATTTCACATGGAATTGCCCACACGAAATCACATTCAAGCGAAATTAGTAATTTCATGCGAAATTACCATGTAATTTCGTGTGGAATTACCAATTGTAATTTCGTGCGAAATTACCTGCCAACCTATTTTTGACATATTTCTCGAACTTCGTGCCCTGATCTTTCAATACTAATCTAAGACTCGAACGAAGACGAAGTCGACAAACAACTGCACCAACAGACTCCCCCTTGGATGTTGATGGAGTCTTCAGTATGAGTCTCCAGCATGTCAACTCTTCAGTCTTGATCGGTCTTCTCTTTTTTCACAGAATTTGACGCTAAAAAGAATCCAAAATCTCTATCTTCTCTTCTTCAATATCAATACTCCCTCTTGAATGATGATCCAGGATCTTTCTCTGGCTCTAACCTCATCAGACTCCCCCTTTTATCAAGCTGGGATCGCTGTCTGGAATTAGCTATCGCCTTGAGATCGAATCCTGGCTCAACTTCTGCTTGTAATCTTTCACAGGTTCTGGATTGTATCCTGGCTCTCCGTAGTATCAGGATCAGAAACCTGCTCTTGAACCTGCACAAATCTCAACCACTTTTAAGATAAACAGATTTGACGCTAAAAAGCTCTACTCAAACTCTTGAATTAATAACATTCAAATTTTGATTCAAACTAATGAATCATTTTCCTTTTTCAAAATTATTTCATATCTTTAATGATCTTTCCCAAACCATTTGTTCATCTTGTTTAGCACTTGGAATTTTGAAAATCAGCTTTCCAACACCAGTTGTCGAAAATCTTTTTGGATTTTTAAAAATTTTAATGCTAAAAGACAATCTTTTTGGATTTTTGAATTTAATGAAAACTGTAAAGAAATATTTACAGACACTATTTTTGTGAGTTTGCGTTAGGGAATCATATCAGCTATTGAGAAGTTACAAGTACCATTAAGCTTTGATTTCATATTCAGAATTAAACTATTCGCTTAGATTGCCGATATACCGATCCTCTTAAATTTTCACACACATTTCAATCTGTTCAGGATACGCATTTAGTGTCTTAAGATCTTTAACTTATACGTGTGTACCATCTCTGAATATACTCCTGTATCCAGACCACTATATTCAGTCTTACAGGTAGTGCACACTAATGATATCTGTAAAGGGGTAAATGCGAGACCGTGAGAGTTCAGGCTAGAACTTCCGTTCGTACAAAGAGATGACGGCTCGTCTTTAGGTGGGTCCCCTTTAGGAGATCTTTTTTACAACAGCACATGATTTACATTTTTCAATGTGTCATCATTTTTTGTACTGAGGGCTAGCCTTAAGATTTAAAGCATATGTAAAGTATTATACGAGGACTAGGCTATTGCTCTCGCAAAATCAAAAGTCCTGGTATAATACCCCAGATATCACCACGAACAAAGACCTAGTGTGTCAGAAATAGAGTCTTTTAAAACAAGATTTCAGGGGTTACCTATATATCTGAGAGATGTTCTCCACGTAATAAGCAAGTTTTGATTTATGTTTATATCCCAAACAAACTTACTAAATGTGTAAAAACCTATCGGCATATCATCAGCGAGGCTGTCTAATGCTTTAAAACTGTTCATTTCTTTAGCGTACTGCAACTGTCTAGCTGCTGTACTATCATTTTCCCGTTTTACAACAAAACTCATTTTGAATTTTTCAATGGTTTTGACATTTTTTCAAATTTTCGAATTTTTCTAAAATTTTACTCCCCCTAAAACCAAAATATGTTTCAATTTTGATTTTCTGGGAAAATTTGAAAATAACCTGTACAAAATTTGACAACTTGATGTGAATTGCTTCAATTCGCCATCCTCTTGGCATAAACAATCAGAACTCCCCCTGACAACAAACTATTTTCCCATTATGATTTCAAAACACTTAAGTTTGTTTTAATCAAAATGGTTTTTTCGGAAAAAATTAGTTTTGTTGTTACCACTTGTAGGTTAGGGGATTCATTCATCACTTTGTTTCTTTTAATCACTTTGTTCGAAAGTTAAATCAAGTACAACTTAATGTCCTTGATGAAACATTTCTCAAGAAAGATGCCGATTCCTACTCCACACTTACCAACCTGGGAGTTCCGGCAAGTCAGGTTTTTCATTTAAAGAGATCCACCCAAGCCTGACAAACCTTGGGTGTTTTTGAGTGTTCATCACTCAGTTTCTTTTCAACTTTTTGTTTTAATTTTCCGTTTGACAATGATGGAAAATTTGCATCATCCATTGTCTCAACGGAATTATAATCTTTTACCTCAATAAATGGCTCTTCTGGCTTTAACGAACCAGATTCATCGCCCGAATGTGGCTCCTTTGTTTCATAAGAAACAAATTCATCGCCAGGAAGTGAAAATCTCACTTTCTTAATTTTGTTAATCTTTTGATTAACCACTTTTTCTTTCTTCACTCTTTCTTCTGTCCTTAGATCTGTATCTGATGAATTCGTTTTACTCAGCTGATCATTCTTTGGAGAGCAACGCGATTTATCAGAACTGTCATCTGATTTTCCGGTTGTATCCGAGGACAAAATCTTTTTGAGATACTCCCTTGCCGTTTTCCTTTTCTTTCTCAGTCTGTCTTTCTGCCCTTGTGAAAGCTTCACTTTCTTTTCTTCCACTTTCTGTGCTTTGGGCTTTTCTTCGACTTTGACTGATTTTCTTGCCGTTTTCTGAGATTCAGCCCTCGATCTTCCCTTTGATCTCATTGGGTAATCTCTGGCAATATGACCTTTGATTTGACATTCATAGCATCTCTTGTCCCAAATTTCTAACTCTGGCAGTTAACAGCAATGTGTCCTTGAACCCCACATTGGTAGCTCACTCTGTTAGCATACCATTCTTCTCCTCCAAACCACACCCTTAAATCATAACATTGTTTGGCTTTGTGGTAATCATCACTCCTTTTGTAAACTGGATTTGGCTTTCGAGCACTGTGGTCAAACATGCACCACTTATTACCAACTTTTTGTGAGTTTTGATTTTCTAATTTTTGTGGTTTTTTATCACGATTGGATGATTGAACTGATGAGCTTTTATTTTTATTTTGAACATTTTCTGAATTTTTAACATTTTGTTTTTGTTCTACACTTTTCTTCAAAGGTTTTTGCTTTGAAAATTCACCTTTTTCAGTAGAATATAAAACAGTTTCTTGAAAATTTTCTTTTAATTTCAAAAATATTTTCTTTTTCTCATCTTCATCATCAGCTTTCTCATCACAACCTTCAATTTTGACTTTGTCAAAATTTGTGACATTGTCACTTATTGGAATCTCATTGATCGGTTTTGAACAAAGATGATTCAGAAATTCTGACGAGGTCACAAAACCTTTCAATTTTTTTTTTCAAGCCCATCAATTTTATTTCTAGCAATCTCAACTTCATTCTCAAGTTGAGTAATTTTCTCAAGATGAGAATTTATTACTTTTTCATTTTCAACTTTATTCTTTTCAAGAACAAATTTTTCATTTTCTAAAACTTTTATTTGATCTTGAAATTTTATTTCATTTTCTTTCATATTTTTATTTTCAAGTTTTATCCAAAAATCTACATTTTCCGAAGATTTTATTTTACTTTCAAAATCTTTTTCTTTTTCTTTCAAATTTTTGATTTCCAATGTCAAACTATTAACATCACTCAACAGTTTGACATTTTCAGATTTTGATTTTTCATAATTTGAGCATATCCCAAGAATCTTTTTGTCATCAGCTTCATGTTTGTCCTTGACATCTGGAATTTCTTCAACTTGTTCTGTTACCACTTGAACTTTTTCTTCAGGTTTGACTTCATCATTCTGTGACAACACAGTTGTCTCAACTTGTTCAGATGCTTCTTGATGAACACTGTCAACCTGTTTCTTCTCAGATTTTATACTTTCTTCCACATTTGCTGCCTTATGATTCTTCATTTTTGCATCTTGTTTATTCTTAAGCTTTTCAAGTGTACCTGCATAAAACATTTTAAACAATTCAGGTCCAAACATTCTTCTATAATTTTCAAGTTTTTCAATTTCTTCACTGTCATCGTCACTTTCTTCATCTGATGTGTGATCAAACACTAGAGCTTTCTCTGAAACAACTTCTGAATTATTTTCAGCTTTTTCTGAATCAACTTCTAAACCCTTTTCAGCTTTATCTAAGACAATTTCTGAATCCTTTTTTCTTGAAACTGGTTCTCTTGAAATTGATTTTTCTAAAACTGATTCTTCTTCAATCTTAATAGGACTCTCCTCTTGAGATATATAGTAATACAACAATATATCTTCTTCAAAATCCATGCTTTGATAACAAGTATCACACATTCAGTTACTTTCAAACAAATCTCTTCAAGCGAAATACCAATGCTCAAACGAAATAACCTCCTCAAGCGAAATAACCCTGCAATAGACTTTCAAACGAAATACCAATACAAACGAAATCAGAATTTTCAAACGAAATAGTAATTTCGTTCGAACCGACCAAACAAAATATAATTTCGCGCGAAATTAACTTGGTTTCAAACGAAATCAAGCCAATTTGGAACGAAATACTAATCTCGTATGAAATATTCACACGAAATACTAATTTCGTGCGAAATTATCCTCAATTTCAAGCGAATTCAACCTTAGAATGTAATTTCCTACGAAATTAAGATGCTATTCCATGCGAAATTATGCTGATGTCATCATGTCGGCCAAACTTTTGTCAAATTGATCAGGTTTAACTCGATTTTAGGTCCAATTCTCTCAAGGCTTTGTTAGAACTATGTTTTGCATGTTATATGTGAAAATCAGTCCATTTTATCTGTTAAAACTTGATTAATTTTTAAAAGAAGGTGTAGAAATCAGAATTTTCCAGCGAAAACGAGCTAAACGGTAAGAACTCTTCAACTTGAGCTCTGATACCACATGTAGGATCGTTTTGCCGACCAAACGAGTCAATCAGGAGAGTTCTCAGACAGAATCAGAGGCGGAATTCATTGATTCAGTCTTCGTTTAGCTTGATATTCACTTTTAACTGTCTGGTTTATTAATCTGACAAAGATTTACAGCACAGAGACACTTCGGCAGCACTTCGGCTCTGGAATACACATTCAAGACTTCTTCAAACGAAATTACAAGACACCTATTTATAGGCAAGGTAATTTCACATGGAATTGCCCACACGAAATCACATTCAAGCGAAATTAGTAATTTCATGCGTAATTACCATGTAATTTCGTGCGAAATTACCTGCCAACCTATTTTTGACATATTTCTCGAAATTCGTGCCCTGATATTTCAATACTAATCTAAGACTTGAACAAAGACGAAGTCGACAGACAACTGCACCAACAGGTTGAGAAGGAGCAAATGAGCCAGATACCTTACGCGTCAGTATTCGGGAGCCTAATATATGCTCAAGTATGTACTCTCCCAGATATCGCTTATATTGCTGGAATGCTAGGCCGTTATCAGACTAATCGTGGTCCAGATCACTGGAAAGCAGCTAAGAAGGTACTTCGATATCTGCAAGGGACGAAAGACTATAAACTGACTTATAGAGGAAGTGATCATTTAGAAGTGGTAGGCTATTCTGATTCTGACTTTGCCAAATGCAAAGATGACAGGAAATCCACTTCGGGCTATATCTTTATGTTAGCAGGCGGACCCATCTCATGGAAGAGTTATAAACAACAGCTGACCACAACTTCCATAATGATGGCAGAGTACATTGCTGTTTATAACGCAACCTGTCATGGAATGTTGCTTAGGAATCTAATCACTGGACTCAAAATCATTAATTCCATTTCTAGACCATTGAAGCTTTACTTTGATAACTCAGCTGTCGTTAGTATGTCGAACAGTAACAGTTCGACTGGAGCTGGTTTATATCTCGATACAAAATATCTGTTCGTACGTGAACAAGTTAAGAAAAATAACTTTGTATTGAGTATATTAGTACTAAAGATATGCTTGCGGATCCGATGACTAAAGGTCTCCCTCCTAAGGTTTACGAAGAACATGTTCGGAATATGGGATTTAGTAAAGACCTTGTTTAGCATATTGTACTAGCTTATGTTTTATGTTAATGAAATTTCCTCAGTTTGATTTTGTATGTCTCTTAGAATATGTTCAATCGGTATAATGGTATATAGACAAATAAAGTTACAAATCCAACAAAGGGCTTATGCGTATTTTGATCATGACGATTAGGTTTATAATTAAGGCTATAGTATGACGAATGGGGTCCTGAGTCGCATAATGATTCAACGGCTGTATTTCTCTGCTATAGTTCTTGTTTAAGGCTAAAATGAGTGTTAACTCCTGATCAAGGGCTTATCTAATACACATAGTAAATGATTACTCGGCTAAGTGGGAGAATGTAAGATTAAATATATTATGTTTTAATATTTAATCTAGTAGCCATTATAATCATTTACATAATATAGATCAAAATATATAACAACCTATTAAATAATTAGTTGGTAATTGTTGATGGACCATATTACCCTTATTAACTAATTAGGTTTCCTCTTGGGTGCTTATATAAAGAGATTTATGTAGAGGTTATAAGGTTAGACACATAACCTAATTCTCATAACATCAAAATCGGCCCTCTTCTCCTAAACCGATACCCTTTTCGGTTTCATCATCACCATCATCAGTTTGCACCCTAAGGAGGAACCAGACCATACTGACAAACATGTCAAACTCGATGGCATCTTCCCTCACTGGATTCTCCTCTGCACTGTCTGTTGTAACAGGTATGTTTTCATGTTTTCCATTATGTTTAAAACAGAACTGATTCAACAACATCCGCCAAAAACGGATCCTAGAAACCCGACAAACCAGATCTGAAGTGTAATAAATAAAAATGCGAATTTTTATTAACCTTTATTATTTTTAATATTTTAGTGAATTAATTATGACATCCATCATCTATCCGTACTCGAAAACCCGACCAGTTCTCATATCTGATTTTCTTTTTTAAATGTCAATTTAGTATAATAATATTGTCGTGTATTATTGTAACTAATATAATTACTTTTGGAATATAAAAATATTAAATCTATATATAATCTCTTTTAGTTACTTTAGTGTATATAAAGGAAATAACCAACTAAGTTAGGTCTGTTGCCTTCCAATGTATTTATCTGTTGTTTTTCTACCCTAATCAACACTATGGCATATATGTTTCTAAAAAGGTTATTTAGTTATTTTGAATTATATAAATGATATGTGATGTGCGTTGGTGTGTATTTATTTTAGATATATATTTTAAGCTTTTTTTACACTTTTTAGTCAAATTTTAAATTTATAAAACATGATATTTACTAACACTAAACACACATATGGGCAAGTGCACTCATCGTGGACGTAGTATAGTGTTGGTAAGATACCGAGGTCGTCCAAGGACACAAGAGCTTTTAGTACCGGTTTATCCTCAACGTCTAATCAAATCAAAATGTTCGAAAAAGATTTTTAAACTAAGAAAATAAAACTAACTAAATGCTGAAAAATAAAATAAAAATAAAAACAGATAGACAAGATGAATCACTTGGATCCGACTCGTGTGTTAGTATAACCTTTGATTATTTCCGCACTTTTGCACTTGTTTAAGAGATTATCTTAGTTATTGTAGTAGGCCCCTCTTTTGAAGGCGACGTTACCCTCAACCCAGTAGTTTGAGTCAGCAAGGATACAATCCTAAAGGGTCGGATTATTGAAAGATAATTAATTAAGTTATTAATGCAAATTATGGTAGGCCCATCTTTTGGAGGTCACGTTACCCTCGACTAAGTAGTCTGAGTCAGCAGGGATACAGTCCTAAATAGCCGGGTTATAGTATTAATAGTAGTTAACTTATGAGAGGATCAAAGAGTTTGGACCCCCGCCATCCAATACCTTTGGGTATTGAAGGAGGTCCTACTAAATTTGACCCAGGTCCCTTGCAGGACCTCTAAACGCTGAACAAGGGGCAAGACCCTTACCAAACCGTTCCCTTAACCCCTGACCAGGTAGCCAACATACCTCCATATAGACCGTGGAGATATGAATGGTGAAAATCTTTTATTTTATATAGACAGTAAAATAATGCCAAGACACCACGGATAAACGATAAGGAAGAATCACCTTCAACATAAGCAACTAGTTATTAAAGTCATTAATACAAAACCAATTAAGAAGTGCAAAAGACTAAAAATAAAAAGTATTATACTAAACACTTGTCTTCACCAAGTGATGTAAGAGACTTAGGCAAACATGGCCTTGATTGTCAAGAACTCTTACGATCAATCTTGGATCCCGAGACGACTCACACACTCTATGATGGACAATGGATGATGGTGGTGGATGATGGATGATGGTGTGGTGATGGTGGTGGGTGGTGGATGAAGTGTGAGAGAGGTAGTGTGCCAAGGGATGAGTTGCAATGAATCCAAGCACTCCTATTTATAGGCTGAACAAAGGCCTGGGCACGGCCCCGTGTCCGCTGGGCACGGCCCCGTGCCTGTCTGACACTATCTCTCCTCATTAATTGTAATTCACAATTACAATTAATGCACCTGCAGTACTTTGGGCACGCCCCCATGTTCACTGGGCACGGCCCCGTGGTGAGCAATAGAAGCTTCTACAGGTTTGTCTTTTCTGCTGCTTCTTGGGCATGGCCTTGTGCTGTTCAGCCTTCTGTTTTCCTTGTTTTGCTTGGGAGGATGCTGTCAAGGGGTCGGGCAGTCCACTTTTGATCCTTTTCTTGTATTTATGTTAGATTTAGCTGTCTTTTTGCTTCTTTTGTTAATTTGAGCTCATTTAATCCTGAAAATACAAAAGGAAGACAAAAACACACTTTTTCCAATATTAGTACTTAAAAAGGGTTAGTTTTATGCCTCATTTGATGTAATTTATATGTTGCATTTTACACACATCAAATATCCCCACACTTGAATTTTTGCTTGTCCTCAAGCAAAACTCTTTAATACGTGGCTTACACTCCCAAATAGAATGGGTAGAAGAGAAGATTTTGGGCTTGTCATAGAGTGTCGGGATTTTCCAAGATTGTTTAGGTTTTATTTTTACTTATTTACAATCCTATTTGTCATGATTTATTAAAAACTTTTCATAAGGTAAATTATTTATTAAGGCATAACATACCTTTCTAAAATTCCATTTATATACAAGTTGACATACCTTACGGGAGAAATCACTCACACTCGGCCGAAGGTGTATTTTTGGTGAATCACTCGAGAGCGGCATGGAACTTATTCCTACCATAAGCTTGCCAAGCAATCAATCCTCCTCCTTTTTAAATTTATACCTTTGTAAATATCAGGAGGACTTTTCGGGTGAAGGGTTAGGCTTGGGCTAAAGGTGGGTGGTTGGGTTAGTGGTTAGTAGAAAAAGGGCGAAAAGCGTAAAAAGCGTCGGTTTTCGTTAAAATATTTTGTTTTTGTGACTTTTTATTTTTAATGAAGTATTTATTCAAACAGGCTTTTGTTTGAAGAGCTTTGTTTGTTTATTTCTAACTTCATTGTAAATTTTTTTTTGTGTCACACGAAGACCGAGCTTGTTACTAAAATAAAAGGTAAAAATAAAAAGGGGTTTTGGTGGGTAAAAAGGGTTTTGGGTTAAGAAATGAAAAGGTTTAGGCTCAAAGGGGCTAACTAGGGGGAATTTTTGGGTAGGTGAAAAGAAAAATAAAAATAATGGTGTTGAAAGAAAAAGGGTTAGTCCTAATGCCTCCATCATTTACTTACTTGGGTTTAAGTTGGTAAGGACCGGGAATGAATTGTCGTGGCAAGTTCTAGAGTCGTAAGAACCAAGCGGCTATTCACACAAGAAACAAAAAATGAGCATTTAGCATAAAGATGTATATTTGTATGCTCAATAAAGGCTCAAAACTCACTTTTGTGGGAATGGGTTTTTATGTGATCAAGTATATATAATCGGATTTTAACTAAGCTTGTCATGCCGTTTCATAATTTTCTTATGTTGGTTCTTTTTATCACGACGCTATCGGTTGTAAACTTATAAAAATATAACCTTGTTAGTCTTAGAATTCCCAACTTAAACTTAGACAAGTAAAAAAAATGAAAATTTTTGAAAAAATTTTGGGGTGATTAGCGGTTCCAATAGAGTTTTGTGTAAGGCTTGTTATTAGGACTTGCAAAATTCAAGGTTTTAGCATCCCCACCACACTTAAATTACACATTGTCCTCAATGTGTCCCAAAAATAAATTTTTAGGTTGATTGAATGTGCAAAATGGTGTTAAAAGCAAAATTTTTGTGTTACTGGCAGTCTTGTTAGTGCACTACGTCTATTGACTTCGTCTTGTATCATGTATTAGAATAGGATAGGTTAGAATAACCAGTGCACGAGGTTCGAGAGACGAAAGTTCATGAAATAGCAAGTAGGTCCGCTTATATGGACATTGTCCATAAAAGCGAACCATCTAGCAACTAGGTTCGCTCATAGGAACGTTCACATAAGCGAACCTACTACACCTATAAATAGTGCACATGTTGGTTCATTTGGTACGGTTCTGAAAATTGTAACGAAGTGCTGCCAGTTTGCTTTCAGGTTGAAAACGTTGTCAGATCAATAAAGGAAAGCATTATATTTAGTTTGAGCGTCTGATTCATTGATTCCGCCTTTGAATTAGATAAACAACTCTTCTGATCGACTCATTCAGGGTCAACAACGATCCAACAAGTGGTATCAGAGCTCAGGACGAGGAGTTCATACTACTACAGCTTGAATCTGCAGAAATCTCTCTTTTCTACTCTCTTTCTTTCATACTTTTTTGATTTGAAGTGGTTCCTACGGTTGAAATTGTCTGAAAACTGAATATAACGTGTAAAACATACAAATAACGAACCCTAGAAAGTTTCAGGACAAAACTTGGATTAAAAATGGTTAAAACTGGGTAAAAACATAGGTCCGCTTTTTCGGACATAATTGAACAGGTTCGCTTGAAACAATCAGTTAGGTTCGCTTGTTTAGACACTTTAGCGTGTGGATCCGCTCGAACAGAAACTTACCAGGTTCGCTCATCCAGACATAATCTGGTCTGTTTATTTGTCATCAGGAATCCGCTTATTTGGTCCAATAGGAGGTCCTTTCAAACAGGGTTCGCTTATCTGTCCAACAATTTCGCTCATTTGGTCAAAGTTGTTGGTTCGCTCATTCGGTCAACTTGAGTTTTGCTCATTAGTGCAATCTGATTTCGCCCAAGTATTTCCAGAATTTCAAGACATGGCTAATGTTGATCATGATGCCTGGTGGCGAAGAGACAGTACAAGATGGGAAACTAGAAAGTTGAATGAACCATTTCAAGAAGCACAAAGAGCCAAGAGATGGAATGAAGAGTTGGAGTGTTACATGGATCCACAGGGTAATCCAGTAGTAGATCCGTCAAAAGTGGATTTTGATGCTGTAACCAATTTGTTTCCTAGTGAGCGTACTTTCAACACACGAAGGTTATCTGATAAAGAGTATTTACCGGATTTGGAGAAAAAGATAAGAGAAGTTTCTTTAGCAAGTCTACCGAAGGTGGTAGAATTGAAAAAGAGAACAGAAGAAAAGGCGAAAAAGATGGTTGAAGATTTGAAAAAGAAAGCTTTAGAGGAAGTCAAAGCTGATGCAGATAAAACTGAAAAGAGTTTGGAAGTTAAATCTGAAAAAGATGAAGAAGTTTCAGAAGATATTTCAGAAAGAGCTCCAGTTTTTGATCATTCATGCTCATCTGATGAAGAGTGTGATGATGATAGCAAAAAGGCCGATAATAAACAGATTCTGGAGTTACGCTTGAGTTGTGAAAAGCTGAAATCTGAGAATGATAAACTGTTAAATGATTTGAACAGTTTATCATCAGAAAACAAAATTTTGAAAGAAAAAGAAAAAGACTTTGAAAGCAAAAGAAAATCTTCAGAAAGTGAAGATTTCTGGATAAAACTGGAGAACAAGAATTTGAAAGAAAATGAAACAAGACTTCAAGAACAATTAAAAGTTTTGGAAAATGAAAAATCTGTGCTTGAAAATGTTAAAATTGAAAATGAAAAATTAATCAAGTTACATCTTGAAAGAATATCTCGGCTTGAAAACGAAGCTGAATATTCAAGAAACAAGATTGGTGAACTTGAAAAGAAGTTGAAAGGTTTTGTGACTTCATCAGATAGGTTGAATTTTCCCTGTCCAAAACCAATCAACTCTGTTTCAATAAGTGATAAAGTCACAAATTTTGACAAAGTCAAAATTGAAGATTGTGATGAAATATCTGATGATGAAAAAGAAAAGAAAAGAAAAATATTTTTAGATTTACAAGAAAAAATTCAAAAGACTGTTTTGCAATCTACTGAAATAGGTGAATGCTCGAAGCAAAAATCTGTTAAGAAGAATGCAGAACAGAAACAAAAAGATAAAAATTTGAAAAATTCTAAAAATGAAAATAAAAGCTCATCAGATAAGTCATCCAATCGTTATGAAAAATCACAAAAATGTAAAAATGAAAACTCACAAAATGTTGGTAATAAGTGGTGCAGGTTTGACCACAGTGCTCAAAAGACAAATCCAGCATTGAAGAGGAGAAATGAGTATAACCAAGCCAAACAACGTTATGATCTGAAGGTTTGGACTGAAAGAAGTGAATGGTATGATAACAGAGTGTGCTACACCTGTGGTGTTAGAGGACACATTGCTGTTAATTGTCAAAATTGGAATTATGAAACAAGACGGTGCTATGAATGTCATATCAGAGGACATATTGCCAGAGATTGCCCGAGGAGATCGTTGGGAAGATCGAGGGTTGAATCTCAGAGAATAGTAAAGAAACCAGTCAACGTCAAGCCCAAAGAACAGAAGGTTCAAGAACCTAAAGTTCAGGAAGCAAAAGTAAAACTTTCTCAGGGGCAAAAAGACAGACTACGAAAAAAGAGGAAGAAGGCCAGAGTATCTGGAGAAGATTTTGTCCTCGGGTTCTTCGATTGGTAAGAATAAGAGTTCTGATGAATCGACTTCCTTGATTGCAAAGTCAAGCAAGACGGTTTCATCAGATACGAATTTGAGGACAAAAGAGAAAAAGGAGAAAAAGAAAAGTGTCGGCGATGAATCTGACAGATCAAAGTCAGACAAGCCACACTCGGGCAATGAATCTGATTCCACAAAATCAGAAGAGCCACAACTTGAGGTAAAAAAGGAAGAAACAATTCCTTTAATGAATGATAAGGATTTTCCACCATTACAAGCCGCGAACCGAAAATCAAAAGGTGTTGATACTGGAAAAATGTTTAATAGCAATGTTAAACATATTTTTAGTAAGATGGCTGATGGTAAGGAAAAAGGAGTAAAAGAATTTTATGAAGAAAAGAGAAAAGCTCAAAATACGCCTAAGACTGGTCAGGCTTGGGTGTCAAAATTGGTTGGTTGAATTTCTGACTTGCCGGAGCTTCCAGGTTGGTAAGTGTGAAGCAGGTATCGGCATTTTTCTTGAGAAATTCACAGGATGGTAACTGTGATATTTCGATCTACTAGTGGGTAATCAAGGACATTAATTTGTACTTGATTTTCTACAAGTGTTTGTGAAAATTGATCTTATATTGTTAAACTTACAAGATGATGATGTAAACCCCTAACCTTCAAATGGTTGGAAAGCAAACTACTTTTCTGGAAAAACCATTTTGATTAAAACAAACTTAAGTGTTTTGAAATCATAATGGGGAAATAGTTGGTTGTAAGGGGGAGTGTTGATTGAATACGCCGAAACCCTCATGGCTGAACAAACATGATTACATTCATCAGATTGAAAAACGGTTTTCAAACTGTAAAAATCAATGTGTTGTAAATCATGGGGGTAATTACTGCTTTTAGTATGATTCAGTGCATGATTAGCAGAACATGGATGGCGAGATAAAGCTATCTACATCGGTTTTCAAATTTCTTTTAATGATTTTGCATTTTAGGGGGAGAAAAGTTGTTAGAAAATACAAAAACATTAGAAAATTTGAAAAAGCCAAAAACATGATAAAATTCAAAAAATTGAGTTTTGCGTAAAAATAGGAAATGATAGAACATCAGTAGACTTGTTACTGTACGCTAAAGATTTGTATAGTATAAAGTGTTAAACAGTTTTACTGATGATGTGTTGATAGATTTTCACACATTTAGTAGATTTATTCGGGATATAAACCCAAAATTTCAAACTTGCGAAATTCGTGGGGAACACTACTTGGATATATAGGTAACCCCTGAAATCTCGTTTGAAAGGTCTCATATTCTGATATACTAGGTTTTTCTACTAATTGATGTCTGGGGTATTATTCCGGGACTTCTGCTGAACGGAAGTTCTGACCTAGTCCTTGGATAATGCTTTGCCTGAAATGCTTGAAACATAGCATTAGCCCTCAGTTGATTAGACAATAAAATTGATAATCATCTGTTGTAGCTAAAAGATCCTCTAAAGGGGACATACCAAAGTCGAAACTGATATCTCTCTGCGCATACGGAAGTATCGACCTGAGATCCCTCAGTTCTCACATGTCCTAAATTATGTACAGACATCATTTTAGTACAATCACCTGTGTGTCTTAATATTGAGATTCTGGATATGGGAGTATATTCAAGAGGTGGGACACATGAATGAGCTAAGTTCATAAGACATCTAAATAGTATCCTGAGTAAATTTAAAATTGTGTGAGAATTTAGAAACAGTCTATGTGAATTGTTTAATACTGAGTATGATTTAAAGCTTAACGGTACTTGTGATTTGTCAAAACTGATATGATCCTCTATCGCATTCTCAAACAAAAATATTATCTGTAAATATGTTTGTACATATTTCTTGCTACTGTATATTTTCAGAAAATACAAAAAGATTTTGATTTCTATGTTATTTTCGACAACCGATGTCTGAGTTGCTGAGTTTCAAAATCTAAGTAAGCCGATTGTGTTTCTGAAAATAAAACAAGTTCATTAATTTGAAACTTGAAATTTCTAGAAAAGTTCAAAAACAGTTTGTGATATCTCCAAGGTCATTAATTTGGACATGGATGATAAACTGTGAGGGAGTTGGATTCTTTAATGCTGCCATATCTATTGAGTTGGTTGATAGGGGGAGTAGATTAGAGGATTTGATTGATGTTTTTAAAGTGTTGTTACTTATTAAGTGTATGAGTGATTGCAGGAAAAGTCCAGGCTTCGATCCCAAAAGCAAAGACTGAGGGGGAGTCTAAAGACAAGCTGAAAGAGAGGATGAGCTTGTAGCTGGAAAGCTAGGTGTCGATCCCTAAAAGCACGGAAGCTTGATGAGAGGGGGAGCCTACTGACGATGAAGCTGTTGTTGATAGAGCCAGTGATGAGGTTTTTGATGAGAGAGTTAAAGAGAGAAGCTGATTAAAGAGAAAGATTGAAAGATACTTACATTGTTACAATCTGATTGAGATGGCAAGATGATCAAGACTGAAGAGGTATCATAACAGAGAATGGTCACTGAAGACTTCGTCAATATCCGAGGGGGAGTCTGTTAGTGCACTACGTCTATTGACTTCGTCTTGTATCATGTATTAGAATAGGATAGGTTAGAATAACCAGTGCACGAGGTTCGAGAGACAAAAGTTCATGAAATAGCAAGTAGGTCCGCTTATATGGACATTATCCATAAAAGCGAACCATCTAGCAACTAGGTTCGCTCATAGGAACGTTCACATAAGCGAACCTACTACACCTATAAATAGTGCACATGTTGGTTCATTTGGTACGGTTCTGAAAATTGTAACGAAGTGCTGCCAGTTTGCTTTCAGGTTGAAAACGTTGTCAGATCAACAAAGGAAAGCATTATATTTAGTTTGAGCGTCTGATTCATTGATTCCGCCTTTGAATTAGATAAACAACTCTTCTGATCGACTCATTCAGGGTCAACAACGATCCAACAAGTCTGGACACGGCCCCGTGGTGACCGGGCACGGCCCCGTGTTCAGGTGCCAGTAACAATAATTAAAGAAAAGAAATAGAAGCCTGGACACGGGGGCATGTTTGGTGAACACGACCCGTGTCCAGTTACCTAAACTAGGCATTTGTCTGCAGGATGTTCAGCACGGGGCCGTGTTGGCTGGGCACGGCCCGTGCTGAACTTGCTGTAATGGGGAAATTGTTGTCGGATGGCCTTGTTTTCGTGCATGGGGTTATGTTTCTCGTTTCCCTTGTCATCCTTGACCACCATGAGTGTGTTTTATTTATTAGCGACACCATTCAAACCTTAAAACCATCATTTCATTAAATCCATAGAGAATTACATAGTCGTAAAATACTAGTAGCTAGATAAGTAAGCACAAGAAGTTTTGACCCAAGGAGCCCCTAGCCTACAAGTTATTTTAATTAGCAAAATTTTCGAGAAGATAGTAGTCTCGGTTGAATGTGGCTTCATAGAACTCCTTCCTCCGGTTATGGACCCCTCATATGTTGGCGAGCCATTCCTCTATCTCCCTTGGGAGGAGAAAGGAGGGCTCATTGGCATCGGTTTGAGGAGGTGTGACTTCCACCGGGACTTCTTGCAGATCTCCAAGGGGAGGTTCTGCTGGAATATCATCCCATCCGGTAGGGTTATTAACTCCGAGTGCTAGGTTCCAATCCTCTTGAGGGAGGATGGGTTCCATGGGAGGTGTTACAAGAATATTTAACCTCTGGTGCAAGAGGTTAATTTCTTGAAAACTATTTTCCAGCCCCACCGTAAGATAATTTATACGGTCTATTAGGACCTCCTCTACCGAAGTCATCTCATCGATTGCTTCCCGTAGTGCCATGACGTAGTGTACAAGGGTAGCTTCAATGGAAGGCCTTCTTCCACTTCTACTGTTTCTTGAATGCACTGACGATGTTTCACTGTTTTCACTTGACATTCTGTGAAAATAAACCGAAAACAGCTTATTTAATGAAACAGTATCTTGGACATGGCCCCGTGCTCAATGAGCACGACCCCGTGTTCACCTTTCTGCAGAATTTTGAAACAAGGAATCTTGAAGTTTTAAGTTATTTTTTCTAACTTGTGAAACCTTTTTGATCAATAGTAACTTGAAACAATGTTATACAACTTATTTTTAACAAGATTCCTTGAACAAAACTCAATATTTCTTGCCATAAAGCTTGAACTCTCAAACTTTAATGGAGGTTTTTGGAGAAAGATGAAGAAGAGGAAATGGATAAAAGAGGAAAGGACAAGAGGGTTGTTGGAAACTTCTTTTAGAACATACCTAGGATAGTTGAGAGAAGATTCCTTCAAATCTCTATCCCTAGATGGTCCAAATGTGCAGAATTCTTGGCTTCATTTATAGAAAACGACAGCGTGCTGGACACGGCCCCGTGTCGGCTGGACACGGCCCCGTGTGCAGATAGAATCCTGACACAGTTTGTCCATATTCTGACATAAAAGTCAGAAGGGAATCTTTTGGTGGACACAGGGCGTGTTGACCGAACACGGCCCCGAGTCGAGGGGCTGATTATGAAGTTCGTCTATTTCTAAGGAATCTATTTGGATCGGGCGGTTCCTTACTGGATGGAACAACCCCAAAGTGCCTAAGATACCTTAATTGCCCTAGACTAAGACGAGAACGCAAGAGGTTGTCGGTGAGGGTGATTCCTATTTTTATTTTAGGTGGACAAGTTGTAGGATCGTGTCTTGACCTGAACGAGTCGTTCAGAGGAGTTTTCGTCAATTACAGGTGCGGAAAACAAGTAATCAACATAGAAACAACTAGCAAATCACTTTAAGCGCCTCTTTGCATTGATTTATAACAGTTTACATCCAAATCTCGATCCGGCAGCACTTCGGTACGAGTTACAAGGTCTTGTCTTTGTGGTTCGCTTATGTGCACCTATTTATAGGTGTTGAGGTTCCCTCCAAGGTACATTGACACATAAGCGGACCTGACACATAAGCGGACCTACCAGGTGACACATAAGCGGACCTACCAGGTGACACATAAGCGGACCTACCAGGTGACACATAAGCGGACCTACCAGGTGACACATAAGCGGACCTACCAGGTTAAACCTATATGCTATCCTATTTTCTCATAAAACATGCCCTGATCTAACAATCTAAAACTAAGACTCGATCCAAGACGAAGTCGACAGATGTAGTGCATCAACAAACTCCCCCTTAGATGTTGACGGAGTCGTTCATCGAGTCTTTGAGAATACTATGTCTTCATTTCTCCAATCTTGATCAGTCTCTGGGCTTCTCTCTCTCTATCTTCATCTCTTTCTCTTTTATCATCAACAAACTTCTTCTCTTAGATGTTGACATCTTTTGAGATCCTCATCTCCAACATGCACTCCCCCTCACATTCTGACTCTTCCTGCACAACAACTCTACCACAAACATAAGTTTTATGATAAACATTTAAGAAAATAAACACCATTAATCACAAACTAATCAACCAATCAGATACTGATGAACCACTTAAAACTGTATTATTTTTCTCATCAAAACAACACACTCTCCCAAACCATCTGTTCATCATGTTTAGCACTTAGAATTTTGAAAATCAGCTTTTCAATATCAGTTCGAAAATCTTTTTGACTTATCAAAATTTATGCTAAAACAAACCAAAAAAACATTTTGATTTATCTGAAAGTAAGTAAATGCAGAAATGAACTATTATTTTTGTGAGTTCGTGCAAGAGAATCATATCAGTTTTGAGACAAATCACTAACACCATTAAGCTTTAAACATTTTAAGCTCTAAACAATTTACCTAGATTGTCAGTATATTGGTCCACTTTAAATTTTCACACAAATTTCAATGGATTCGAGATACGATATTAATGTTTTAGAAACTTAAACTTAATTGTGTATCACTCCACTCGAATATACTCCTGTATCCAGATCCCAATGTTCAGTCTTACAGGTGAGTATACCACAGATGATATCTGTAAAGGGGTTATGTGCGAGGACCGTGAGAGCTCAGGTCGATACTTCCGTATACGTAGAGAGATGACGGCTTCGACTTTAGGTGGGTCCCCTTTAGAGGATCTTTTGTTACAACAATAAAGATTATCAATTTTATTGTTTAATCAGTTTGCTAAGGGCGAGCTTATATTTCAAAGCTTTTTGCAGAAAGTATTATTCGGGAACTAGGTCAGTACTTCCATACAGCAGAAGTCCCGGAATAATACCCCAGATATCACAGAGTATAAAGACCTAGTATCTCAGAAAGAGGGACCTTTCAAACAAGATTTCGGGGATTACCCATATATCCAAGAATAGTTACCCACGAATCAAGCAAGTTTGAATTAGGTTTATATCTCGTTTCAATTTACTAAGTGTGCAAAAATCTACTGACACATCCACAGTAAGATTGTTTATCACATTTAACTTTTCAAATCTTTAGCGTGCTGTGATAGTCCACTGATGTACTATCATTTCCTCTTTTTCATAACAAAACTCATTTTTGATTTTATCATGTTTTTGGCTTTTTCAAATTTTCTAATGTTTTTGGATTTTCTGAAATTTTCTACTCCCCCTAAAATGCAAACACATTAAAGAAATTTGAAAAACTATACAGAAATATGACAACTAGAAACATGAAAGTAAACCAAACTATACAAAAATATGACAACTGATACCAAATCACATCAGATCGCCATTCACTAGGCATAAACAATCAGAACTCCCCCTATCAACAAACTATTTTCTCATTTAGATTTCAAAACACTTAAGTTTGTTTTAATCAAAATGGTTTTTCCGGAAAATAAGTTTGATTGATTTTACCACTTGTAGGAATGGGATGTGGTTCATCATCTTATCTTTCAACAACTTGTAGGAAAATGCAAGTACAAATTAATGTCCTTGATTTACCATATGCAATCAAGCACCATCAACTCTCCTAACCACTTGTAATTATAACCAACAAATACCACTAGTAAGCAAACATAAACAAACCTTTTACCGTTTGAATGATTGACATTACCGAATAAAAATCAAGAAAGATGCCGATTCATGCTCCACGCTTACCAACCTGGGAGCTCCGGCAAGTCAGGTTTTTAGTCGAAGAAAATATCCACCCAAGCCTGACCAGCCTTGGGTTTCACCGAGTCACCAGCACTCGGTTTCTTACCTTTCCTCTTCTTCTCATAAAATTCTTTAACCCCTTTGACTTTTCGGAACTGATTTTTCATCTTTTAAAACAGCTTCACATTTTGAAATAACTTGTGGCTCAACTGATTTTATGGAATCAGTTTCATCGCCAGAAGATAGCTCCTTTGATTTTGACCTATCAGAATCATCGCTAGAGCTTTCACCAACTTTCTTAACAACCCATTTCTGGTTGTCAGATTTAGCGCTCTTCTTGTAAAACTTGTTCGAGCTCTCACCAATTTCAAATGTAGAATCTTTAAACAATTTTGTTCTATCAATTGGTGGTTCGAACTTAACTACTTTCTCTTTGAGTTTAGGAAATACTCCCTGTTTTGATTGTATTGCCTTAGAACAATCTTTGGCAATATGTCCAACAGTGTTGCATCGGAAACAGGTTCTCGTGTATCTCTTCTGCTCAGCCATCTTCTTCAATTCATCTTGCTTCTTTGCAAGGAATTCATTGTTTGACTGTCTCCAGAAATCTTTCTTTTCTTCTTCCTCAGATGACGTTCCTGAAACAAATGTCATTTTGGATTTAAAATCACGAACGTATTTTTCATTTTTCTGTTTTTCTGTTGGAGTAAAACCAAGACCTTTCTTTTTAAAATTACCGTTATGGTTTGATCTCTTTTGGAAACCAGAACCAGAACCGTAACGCTTTTTCTTGTTTAATCTTTGTTGTAATCTTGAGGTGTATTTTTTAGGTTTTGCATTAAGACATAAATCTTTTATTTCAGAAATATTAATTTCTGTGAGTTTGAAAACCTTGTTTATCAGTTCAGTTTTGACACCTCTTATTGGAAATTCCTCATCAGAATATAATTTGTTAGAATTATTCAAAGTGTAAGCAACTTTAAACGGTTCATCATCCAAATTAGATTTTGATAACAGAAATTTTCTATCATAAACTATTTTGCCCTGTTTTCTTGTTTGACCTGGAGTACTTGACTCAGACTTTGACTCTGATGCGGACTCCGACTTTGACTCTTCTGTCTCATCGTTTTCTAACACATGATCCACGACTTTCTTCATCAATTGAGACTGTTGATCAGTGTCAGACGATGTAAACACGACATCAATACTATCTGGCAAGTTTACTGACGACTCCGACTCCCACTGTAAATTTGTTGCCTTTTTGACTCTTTCATCATTTGGATTTCTAGCCAGATATCTGTTTTCCAGCGGGGGTGGACATCTGTTGTAACTGACACCTTGTTTCTTACCAGATGACGTCTTTTTAATGTCTTTCTTCTTTTTGGTCTTTTTCACCGGAGTCTTTTCTTCAACCTTTTCTTCTAAAATTTTCTTTTCTTCGGTTACTTCATTGTCTTCAAATGCCTTCAAGCTTTCAGCCATTGGATAAATCCTGTCAATGACATAAGAAGAACATGAGTAACTCTTCAACAAATGGTTAACTCTTTCAGTTTCAATTTTTTGAAGTTCAAGCTTCTGTTCGAGTTCAACACACTTCTCAATATAGTTATTTACAACTTTTTGCTTGATCATAAAAGCTCCCTGAAGTGTTTTCATTGCTGTAGCCTGCTCTTCACTTGTGTCATTGTACATATTCATCGCTTTGTTGAGCACATCATAAGATTCCTTTAATCTGTTCATATTGTGAATCAAAGAACTATTTTGTTTCTTTACAACTTCACAATTTTCACAAATTATTGGACTCTTCTTAGCAACAGCTTCTTCATCAATCTTGAACTCTGGAACTTTCACTTTCTTTCGAATCACCGGAGTTGTTTCATCATCACTGCTCACCGGTGTTTTCACCTTCTTCTTTTGCTTCTTTACCTTCTCATCCTCACTGTCGCTTTCTTCCAACATCTTCAAATGTTTTGCCATCTGTTTAGCATAGTACTCAGTATCATCATCACTTTCATCTTCAACTTTGGCAACAACAGCTGTGTGGGTTGTTGCTTGATCAGGAATATAATCATCCCAAGTAAAATTTTCCCAGCTAAAACCCTCAGGTAATTTCTCATCATCTTGATCAATCACACAAGCTTTTCCATCAGATGATATGTAATTATCCCAGTTGAATGATTTCTTTTCATTTTGATTAACCACACAAGCTCTTTTTCCAGTATCTTCAATCACATCTCTTCCATGTGCAGTTTGAGCTTGATGTTTATGTTGTTGAGATGATTGTTGACCAACTTGGTGATATATGGCTTTCCGATAGTAATCATTGTTGTTGTTGAAAGAATTCTGAGCTCCACTTGCTTCACGGTTAGTGCACTCCCTCTTGAAGTGACCTTTCTCCCTGCAACGAAAACAAGTGACTTTAGATTTGTCAAAACCTAAAGTAGAAACATTAGCCTCACGAAGATTATCTCTCCCCGTGATCTGCTTAAATTTCTCAGCTCTCCGTCACACGCTTGCCAAACACCACTTTATGTCCATTAGTTCCATCTCTTCAGCATCTATCTGGTCGTAATCTTCCTTTGTTAGCATTGGATTCCTGATATGATCTGCAACAAAACAACTGTAAGATTCTAAAACCATTCCTAATAAAGACATTTGACTTTTAGCAACTTCCTCAGAATAATCTTGATCACTCTCAAGATTTAATACAATGTTGCATTGAAGTTTTCTTCCATTTTTAGTTGCTGAAATGTTCGGATCAAAGGACGAAAATGATGTGAAACTTGTTTTACTATTTGATCCTGATGATGAACCTCCAGGAGAATTCTTGGCATTGTAAGCAATTTCTATTTTAGGAGATAGATTTGTATATTTCTCATTCACCCCTGCTTTGTAATACAACCCAATATCTTGTTCACCATCGAAATCTTTCATCCGAACAATCTTTCTTTGTTCCATTTCCTGAGCTTCCAGCTTTTCAATAACTTTGCTCAAAGTTAACGTGCTAACACCCTTTTTGTTCCTGAGCATCATCAGATAAGTTCCCCATGTTTCATGTGGTAAAGCATCAACAAGCTTTTCAATTAACTCTTCATTGTCTTTGTTGATACTTAACCTTTTCATGTTCACCAACAAGTTGCAATGTCTTTCAATGATTTGCTTTGTACTCTCATTCTTCAATCCTCTAAACAAATTAAAATCCTTTTTCAAAAGTGACTTCTTATTTTTCACCATTTCTTGACTTCCAACAAACTTTGAACGTAACGCTTTCCAAATTGAGTATGAACTCCCGTTGTGTTGTAGCAATACCATAATATCTTCCTTCACAGCTTGTTGTAGAAGACTTAGCATCATTTTCTCATTCTTATACTTCCTTTTGTCATCAGCACTCATATCTTTGATCGCCACTTTTTCTTCATCATCATTTAATGGTCTCACATACTTTGTTTCAACACACTCCCATGCATCTAGGTAGTTAGCTTGAACCCAGTTTTCGAAACGACCCTCCCATCCTTTATATTCTTCAATGTTCAATAGTTTGGGTGGTTTTTGCATTTTCCCGTTTCGTTTTTGAGCATTGTGGTTTGAGCAACAGTGATTGGGGTACTCGGAGTAGCAAATGTGTTGTAGAACTCCTCGTCCATTTTCGAAGTAGCGAAACTAGATAGTTCACTAGAGCGAAACCTTCTTGGTCAAATGAGAGGAACCACTAAGAGCAAAACTTGATTGATCACAAAAGCAGAACCAGTTTGTTCAAAAGAGCGGAACCCGATTGTTCAAAAGAGCGGAACCATTAAATGTTCAAATAAGTGGAACTCCTAATGTTCAAATAAGTGGAACTCCTGATGTTCAAATAAGTGGAACTCCTCAAATAAGTGGAAGTCCTGATGTTCAAATAAGCGGAAGTCCTGATGTTCAAATAAGCGGAAGTCCTGATGTTCAAATAAGCGGAAGTCCTGATGTTCAAATAAGCGGAAGTCCTAATGTTCAAATAAGCGGAAGTCCTGATGTTCAAATAAGCGGAAGTCCTGATGTTCAAATAAGCGGAAGTCCTGATGTTCAAATAAGCGGAAGTCCTGATGTTCAAATAAGCGGACTTGATTGTTCAGATAAGCGGACTTGATTGTTCTTTGGAGCGGATCTTCTCAAAATATGTCCAAATAAGCGAACCTGATTGGTCAAATAAGCGGACTTGAATGTTCACATGAGCGGACTACAATTTGTTCGAAAAAGCGGAACCCATTCGGAGACTAATTGGACCCATTTTTCGTCCAAATTTCAGTGTCAAATTTTCAAGGGTTTATCTCTGATCAATTATCTACAATCTGTGAAATTTTAAGCGGATTCCGACCGTTAAATCTCGTTCTGATGAAGAAAGAAGGTGTAGAAGTAAGAATTTTAGATGAAATCCAGCAAATCTCTATAGAACTCTTCCTCCTGATGCTCTGATACCACTTGTAGGATCGTGTCTCGACCTGAACGAGTCGTTCAGAGGAGTTTTCGTCAATTACAGGTGCGGAAAACAAGTCATCAACGTAGAAACAGCTAGCAAATCACTTTAAACGCCTCTTTGCATTGATTTATAATAGTTTACATCCAAATCTCGATCCGGCAGCACTTCGGTACGAGTTACAAGGTCTTGTCTTTGTGGTTCGCTTATGTGCACCTATTTATAGGTGTTGAGGTTCCTCCAAGGTACATTGACACATAAGCGGACCTGACAAATAAGCGGACCTGACACATAAGCGGACCTACCAGGTGACACATAAGCGGACCTACCAGGTGACACATAAGCGGACCTACAAGGTGACACATAAGCGGACCTACCAGGTGACACATAAGCGGACCTACCAGGTTAAACCTATATGCTATCCTATTTTCTCATAAAACATGCCCTGATCTAACAATCTAAAACTAAGACTCGATCCAAGACGAAGTCGACAGATGTAGTGCATCAACACAAGTCCAACCCTTTTCCGGGCTCTCATTAAAGAAGTTATATGCCGAATCGCTCAGGTCTATGTATGCATCGAACGAAGTCGATGGAGATTCTTTCACGACACAATCGGCATAGGGACGACTATCGTCCATGTCTTTGCTAGGTACGAAGGTAGGATGGGGAAACGAGGTTGTTTTCATGTGACCCCAACATTTCTTCTTGGTCATCGTCTTGGGATGGATCAATGAAATCCTTCCTAAGATCTTTTAACCAATTTAGGACTAGATTTTCTAGTTGAAATAACTCGTCAAGGAGCATTTCTCCTAGAATATCTGGTTGGGCGCATTCGAGGGAGAGATAGTGATTATTTTTACTTTCGCCCCTCTTAAGGTTATAGGGAGACGGTGGGTCTATATAGTGGGGCTTATAATTTAGAAAGTAACATTCTAATTCTTTATGTTTGCCTCCACATAATTGACACCACGTACCATAAGAGTGCCGAAAGTAAAAAGAATTACCATCACTCATGTTTGTGTCAGAAATTACCAACCGCTGGGATCTAACGGTTCTGTTTTCAGTAACTGAATCTTGGGCACGGGGGCGTGTTGAGTGAGCACGGCCCCGTGTTCAGCTTACTGTCTGACTTAAAACAAGATTGCCAGTTCCAATGATTGAGCACGGGGGCGTGTTCAGTAGGCACGGCCCGTGCTGAGCTCTGCAGAAGCTGAAAAACTAAGAAAATCCTAAAAAAAATTAAAAGAAAATAAAAAAAAATGATTAGGCCGTTGATTCCTAACTTTCTTAAAATCCTTGTGTCCCCGGCAACGGCGCCAAAAACTTGATGTGCGTTGTTGTGTTTATATTTTAGATATGTATTTTAAGCCCTTTTTACACTTTTTCTTCAAGTTTTAAATTTATAAAACACGATATTTACTAACACTAAACACACATATGGGCAAGTGCACCCATCGTGGACGTAGTATAGTGTTGGTAAGATACCGAGGACGTCCAAGGACACAAGAACTTTTAGTACCGGTTTATCCTCAACGTCTAATAAAATCAAAATGTTAGAAAAAGATTTTTAAACTAAGAAAATAAAACTAACTAAATGCTGAAAAATAAAATAAAAATAAAAACAGATAGACAAGATGAATCACTTGGATCTGACTCGTGTGTTAGTATAACCTTTGATTATTTCCGCACTTTTGCACTTGTTTAAGAGATTATCTTAGTTATTGCAGTAGGCCCCTCTTTTGAAGGCGACGTTACCCTCAACCCAGTAGTTTGAGTCAGCAAGGATACAATCCTAAAGGGTCGGATTATTGAAAGATAATTAATTAAGTTATTAATTCAAATTATGGTAGGCCCCTCTTTTGGAGGTGACGTTACCCTCGACTAAGTAGTCTGAGTCAGCAGGGATACAGTCCTAAATAGCCGGGTTATAGTATTAATAGTAGTTAACTTATGAGGGATCAAAGAGTTTGGACCCCCGCCATCCAATACCTTTGGGTATTGAAGGAGGTCCTACTAAATTTGACCCAGGTCCCTTGCAGGACCTCTAAACGCTGAACAAGGGCAAGACCCTTACCAAACCTGTCACACCCCCAAAATCCACCCGCGGAGTATCACCGCTTGAGAGCGTGACTGACCAGGATCAAGCCACCAATCATATAGAACAACGTAAATAGTAAAAGTAAATGTAATTTAACCCAACCAATCCATATGAAAGGTGTTCAAAACATAAGTATAAATTCAACGTTTAGCGGAGGCATGTGAGTAAAAGCCCAACATAAGTAAAGTATGAAATGTCAAATGTTTAATCAAAGCATTCACGATCCTTGTCCACAACGACCGCGCCTCCCACTGCAAGCTCCATGTATACCTAACGACCTGCAAGGCATGTAACAGAGAGTCAACAACTAGTTGAGCGAGTTCACAGTAAGTAAGTTCGTAATAGTAAGTCCGTTGTATCACCATGCGTTAGTAACTAAGTCATTTGTATGTTCGTATAGTGGGGGCTTCCCATGTGTGTGTGTACTAGACTAGTGGTAACCATAAGTGTTCTTCTTTACCCGAGAACAGTAGTACGTACGAGGATTACGTTGGTTTTACGTAAGTGTCCTTCTTATCCCGAGGACAGTGGTACGCGGGGGTTTACGTAGGTTTTACGTAAGTGTCCTTCATAACCCTAGGACAGTAGTATATATGAGTTTACGTAGGTTTTACGTAAGTGTCCCTCGAACCCTGAGGACAGTAGTAAGCACAAGTAATTACGTAGGTTTTACATAAGGGTCCTTCACAACCGAGGATGATGGTAGATAGTCTAGTAACAGTGTAAATCCAATTAATTCACCAATCCTTTTCCTTCAATCCCATTCCCTACCCACCGGGAATCCCATGCCTTGGTAAGAGTGTGAACTCACCTTGGTTTGCTCGGTATGCTAAGTATATGCTCACTAATAATTAGTCGAGTCCTAAAGTTATGCACACATTCGCAATTAGTTTACATTCACAAGGTTCGACTAACAGTCAAGATCATCACGTATATGCAAGTAACAACCAACACATTGCATTTATCGGCTATACAAGTTCAAATTAATCCAATGAATACGCTATACAACTGATAACATGCTCTGTTTAACATTGGAACATTTACAATTCGAGA
>NC_035444.2:98357933-98460715 GCF_002127325.2 Helianthus annuus | reverse complement strand
TCTCATTTAGAATGCCTCCTCGACCGAAAACCAAGATAGCGACTGCAGAACTGGCAGAGATCATTGCGCAGCAAATGCTGCTCATTCCCAAACCTCTTTGCTCAATGGAACCAAGCCAACCAACAACAATAATGCCCCCTGCAACTTCAAGACGTTCAACTCCGCTAAGCCATCAAAGTTTTCTGGGTCTCAAGGAGCGACTGCACTTCTGTAATGGTTCGAGAGTTTAGAGAACACCTTCAGACATGTTCAATGTCCAAACGACGAAAGGTAGAATTCGCATCTAGCGTCTTTGAGAGAAGAGCTTTGACATGGTGGAATGGTGTGATGAGAGATAGGGGTGCCGATGTGGCACTGGCTCAAACATGGCAAGAGCTCGAGCTCTGATGATGAAGGAATTCTGTCCTCGTCACGAGATCAGGGCTTGGAAACGCAGTTCGATGATCTTAAGCAAGGTTAGCGGTGAGCATCGAGCCTACACGGACCGTTATGAGGAGTTAAGTTGTTATGCCCGATATGGTTACACCCTTGGATAAGGCAATCGAAAAGTACATTGATGGCCTCCCTGACTCAATACAAGACATTGTGACTGGTAGCAACCCTACTACAGTCAGACAGGCCATTGAGCTATCTGCAACTTTGACTGAATCAAAGATCAGGAAAGGTAAACTTTCCGAAAAGGTGACAAAAAACCGGTCGGGAATCGAAC
Source organism: Helianthus annuus (assembly GCF_002127325.2). Classification (NCBI taxonomy): domain Eukaryota; kingdom Viridiplantae; phylum Streptophyta; class Magnoliopsida; order Asterales; family Asteraceae; genus Helianthus; species Helianthus annuus. Next base: position 98,460,006 of record NC_035444.2, on the reverse strand, counting down.
CCAATCAGGGAATCAAAGACCATGATGAACAGACTGAATCCTCTAAAAGTCAAAGAAGCGAAAGGCTTCTCAGAACTTCGCCGTGGTCGCTCACAATGGTCAAGCCAACCAACCAGCTCAACCCCCTGCTAGAAAACCATACAATGAACTGCACCCTTGTGCAACCAATGTAGCCTCCATCATCACGCCAATGTACAGTGCCGCAAATGCCAAACTTGTGGACTCATAGGCCATACAACAAGAATCTGCCCAGCTGCAGCTGCCCAAACCAAGCTGGCAACAATCCGCTCAAGGTCGTTTCCTACCAGGTCTTGTTTCAACTGTGGCGAGATAGGTCATTTCCGAAGAAACCCAAGGCTGCTAATGCAAATCCAGCACAGGGATAAGCATCTGACTGACTAGAAGACAACATCGTTTAGAAATAATCACGTCTTATGTATTATTTTCTTTGTTGTCAAGTCCAAGAAACAATTGTTATCATTGTTTATAAATAAATCTTTATTTACATTGCAATGTATTGCTGTGGTTGCATGTATACACATATCCCTTACAATACCGACAATCAAGAAACTGTATTCCTTGAAGAACAAACTACCCCAAAATTCTCCCATTCTAATAACGCTTGCGTCTTCCACAAAATTCCTAAGTACCGTTTATTCTAAGGAAACGAAGTACAAGGCGCAGGTTACAACACAAGACGAATACCCAAAGTACCACTATAAATCCTTAAAGGGTGCCTAAGGATCTCCCGTAAGTCTTAAATTGTTGTATACCTTCATTCGAATGTGGTGATTCCTTGTAATCAAAAACCGAATTTTGGGAGATCTTCTATCTTCTCAGATAGATTCCAGTGAACATTGAGACCCTCGATTGGTTTCCATATCCGTATTCAATCAATAACAAGTTAATAACAAATTATAATCAAGTTAAACAATTATGTGACTTTGTGCTTATGTGTTCCCCTATGTGTTGTTATGTTATCCAAATCTTCGTAGAATCTTACATATCCTTGTACAAGAGATTCATAGTAGGATACCCAAAAGTATTACTTAAAATCCTCAATGGACTTCTATGTTATAGTTAAGTCCCTCGGATTATAAAGTACTACTTCATAATTAGACCCCTTGAGTGGTCTAGTTAAACAGATTGATCCAAAAATCTGGTTAGGGATATCATGTGATGAAAGCTGAAAGGACTCCTTGGTGGCCTAACTAAGAAGATCCCATGTCGATCTAATTAAAAGGACCCGATGGAAGTCTAGTCACCCTCATCACAAGTTTGATATCCTTCCCAAAACATTACAAAACAAACTGTGCAGACTGTGCAAGGGATTACGTAATTATGGATGCATACATAATTATGGAATTTAGTGCACAGAAATCACAGCAAGTTCTGTCATGTGTCTAGAGTTAACCCTGTTCATTTCCAACTCTGATGAAGCAACCGTTGAAATGACTCCGTTAGTTCATTTTCGTTTCTAAAGATTTACCCGTTGAGAAATGAATATCCGTTGTGTAATCCTTCGTTTCCAACTCTGATGAAACAACCGTTGAAAATGATCCATTAGTTCATTTTCGTTTCTGAAGATTTATCCGTGAGGAATGAATATCCGTTGTGTAATCCTTCGTTTCCAACTCTGATGAAACAACCGTTGAAAATGATTCCGTTAGTTCATTTTCGTTTCTGAAGATTTATCCGTTGGCGAGATGAATATCCGTTGTGTAATCTTTCATTTCCAACTCTGATGAAGCAACCGTTGAAAATGACTCCGTTAGTTCATTTTCGTTTCTGAAATTTATCCGTTGGGGAAATGAATATCCGTTGTGTAATCTTTCGTTTCCAACTCTGATGAAACAACCGTTGGAAAATGATTCCGTTAGTTCATTTTCGTTTCTGAAGATTTATCCATTCGGGAAATGAATATCCGTTGTGTAATCTTTCATTTCCAACTCTGATGAAGCAACCGTTGAAAATGACTCCGTTAGTTCATTTTCGTTTCTGAAGATTTATCCGTTAGGGAAATGAATATCCGTTGTGTAATCCCTCATTTACAACTCTGATGAAGCAACCGTTGAAAATGATCTGTTAGTTCATTTTCGATTCTGACGATTTATCCGTTAGGGAAATGAATATCCGTTGTGTAACCCTTCATTTCCAACTCTGATGAAACAACCGTTGAAAATGACTTCGTTAGTGCATTTTAGTTTCTGACGATTTATCCGTTTGGGAATGAATATCCGTTGTATAATCTTTCATTTCCATTTCTGATGAAGCAACCATTGAAAATGACTCCGTCTGTTCATTTTTTCGTTCTGAAGATTGTCCGTTGAGGAAATGAACATCCGTTTGCTTATTCCGTCATTTCCATTTCTGAAGAATACTCGTTGAGGAAAATGACACCGTCTGTTCATTTTCGTTTCAGAAGAATGACCGTTAAGGAAATGACAGGATATTGCTTTGCATATCACTAATGGTTATTTGGCAGAGTCACAAATAGACTCCTACGAATAAATTTCGGGACAAAATTTCCTAAAGTAGGGGAGACTGTGACACCTGTGCCACCGCGACCATCAAACAAATACCAAGCCGATGAAATCTTGTATTTCATACTTGGATCTTGTATAAATATGTGTATCTTTTGCACATACAGTTCTTGTTCAATTTCAAACTCTACATCGCTTTCTGGAGAATTATACGCAAACTGGTGCGTAAACGCACTCAGTTTAAATGCGACAAATACTCCGGAACATCAACATATACTTAACAACCTTAAATAACCTTCACATAACTAGAAATAAGTTTTGAAGGCTTTGGTATGGCAAAAAACAAGTTAATTCGCTTACAGGGACTAAACTTGACAAACTGCGAAAGTATGCCAAATTGAACTGTAACGAACATTCCGGAACATGTCCATAAGTTAAACATACCCTAATATCCTTTACATAGCTTAGAAATAGGCTTTGAGGGGTTTGGTATGCTAAAATAAACTTTTGGATCATTCAGGGGCTAAAACCGTCAAAAAGGTGCACAAGTTTGCACTTTCGCGCATAACTTACGTTCTGAATACATCCGACATCCAAAAATTTATGTAAGCATCCTTATATTATTCCTTAGTGTATGGCAGAGAAAAATCCATTCATCGCGCAATTTGGATCGTCTTTCGCGCTTATGCGCATTCCGTCGTAATTAACCGAACATCGTGACCGTACGGCCAAACGAACCGACATCCGAGATATTTTGAGCAGATTTTAAGTTCCCTATACTTTAACTTCTTTTTAGAGCTTTGAAATGGGGTTAACAGGGCTTAAACGTGTCAAAAAATGCATCAAATACCAATTTTAGGCGCACGACCAAAACTGTAAATCTGCCAAAGTGAGGGCTTACGGACCGTAAGCCATAAGCCATACGATCCGTAAGGAGTCCCAGTACAGCAGATTCATGAATCCACTTGCAGTTGGCCTTTCGTTCGTTCAAGGGGCAATGCCCTTTCACCCAATCAAGAGCCAAGGGCCTTTTTTAGTAACCACAACATTTTGACAAGTGGACGCTTAGGATCGTGGCACGAAAATCAAGAAACGATCCTAACGGCTCTACTTTCCTATAAATACCCCCCCTTTGATGTAAAACTCACACAATCTGATCAAAATACTCTAAGTTGATGCCATGCTTCATACCTGAGCTCTTTGATCTAGATTAGCATTCGGGACCCTCCGTAAGTCTTCTTTCGTTCTTTTATTCGCTTTTCGAGTCCGAAAGTCAACGTTTTGTTGACTTTCTGCATTGACCAGCATATGGTCAACACGAAGTTCATTAGAACTTCATAACGTGAGTGTGATCACGATGGTTATAGTCCGTAGTGACTATACCTACTGATTACCACGTTATCTAGGCTCAGTGACGAGTCGTAGTTTCGGCCAAAAGGTGCATTCTTGCATATTTTGTAACCAAACTACTCGTGAGCATCAAAGCCGTTTGTTTTGATGCCAAACCTATTTCTAAACTTAATTAAGCATGTTCTAACATGCTTAGCTCGTCACTTTTAGTTTAGTGCATATGTAGGGTCGTAAGATAAGCGATCTAAACCATCGCTTATACTTTCGAACCCGACCCATTTGGTCGATCATTAGGATCCGACCAAACACATTAGGTGACCATAGCTGTAACCTTCCGAGGTTATACCTTGTGGTCACGATGTTAGGCGTTCCAAACGCGTTCTACGCGAACGACGCATTAAGGTAGCATAAGCTACCTAAACGGGTTCGTAATGGGCCGCAAGCGCTTAGGTTAGGTTTCATTTTAGTATGTAGGCTTTGTTAAACCATATTACACGAGTCTCCATACTCGTTTGGTTTACGAACCCGCATACTATCCGATCCTTCCGATTTAGGTCCGGTATATTAACATAGCTACCTATTAGGTGCCGTTTGATATTCCGTGATCTCTAGCATTGTTTGGTTATTATACAAGAACTTCAAAGCAATCTCAGGTGAGTACATTGAACCCCTCTTTTACTGTTTTCCAAACTGTTTTGGGGTGAAACACATGTGCCTACCTGTTAGTTTCATGTTTTCCATGTTTTCACATCATATACCTGCTACGTTCGTTAGTACATATTAGTACATGATTTCACTACATTTCATGCTATGTATGCCCATTGTGTGCGTACTTAGTACATTGCTTTACAATACATTTCATGCTATGTATGCCCATTATGTGCGTACTTAGTACATTGCTTTACAATACATTTCATGCTACGTACGCCCATTGTGTGCATACGTAGTACATTGTTTCACATTGCATTTCTGTTGCATATTCTCATCCAGCATATGAACACATTATACTACATTTTGAACCGTTGTACTCTACAATACATTTCATGCTACGTACGCCCATTGTGTGCATACGTAGTACATTGTTTCACATTGCATTTCTGTTGCATATGCTCATCCAGCATATGAACACATTATACTATATTTTGAACCGTTGTACTCTACAATACATTTCATGCTACGTACGCCCATTGTGTGCATACGTAGTACATTGTTTCACATTGCATTTCTGTTGCATATGCTCATCCAGCATATGAACACATTATACTACATTTTGAATCGTTGTACCATTTGACTATGTGAACCGTCTTAACCCTTCGATTATATGAACCGTTTGTAACCATTGAACCGTGTAAACCAGTTGTATCCGTTGACATGACTTACAGTTGACAATAGACATTTGACTATACATAAACATTTCTACCGTTGTTAAACATTTCATCTTGATGGTTTAGTTTGAGTAAGTGATTTAAGTAACGAGGCGTGTGTAATATGATACAAGCATGGTGGATACGCCGCTGGTACTTCCTATATATAAGTGTTTGTATGGTATTACATATCGTAGCGTTATTTAAATCATTTCAATTTGATACATAGAACATTTTATACAAATAACACGCCTTTCATAAGACACTGAATTACAAACAACATATCTTATACAAACTCATTTTTACATGGTTATTCAGTTAACCATGCATTGTTCTCTTATTTATACATATCATCTGATCTTACCGTTTTTCAAATGATTTACAAGACAAAGCAAATTACAAGGTTCATGACTAAACATTTTCTCAAACATAAGTCATGAATTCCGTTTTCACAAAACCAATGTATCTCACAGGCATTTTTATGCTGACGTACCTATTTTCACATGTGTTTTCAGGAGATGATGCATAGACTTATCAAGACATACTTAGGCGGACCTGTGCCTTGGTGACTTAAAACGAGACAAGAACTAGTTAATTTATGTTATGTACACTTTGATTCTTGTTTAAACAATGTAAACATTCATGTTTGATTAATAAAACAAAACTTCAATTGCCATGGATTTGAAACAACTGATTCTGTTACAACACTCCCCGACATTTCCGCCACGTTTTGTATGTTCTACGTGTCGGGGTGTGACAGAAAAGTTGGTATCAGAACCAATGGTTATAGGGAATTAGGTTATTAGTAATGCTTTGACCTAGTCTATAACCTTCCTAGGACCCAAACGCGAGTTTACTTGCGTTTAGTCATAAAACAATACCGTCACCTATCCTTAGGCGACGACCACAACAAGAACATAAATTTCAAAACCGCTTTGAAAACTAATCATCTGTTCTAGGATGATTGATTACTAGGTTTTGAACCCTCTGTTATAAGGTTTTGAACCCCGTTTGAATTTTCAAAAATCTCGTCAAGGTTTTGGGTCCTAAATAGTGTGAACACGTGCGAACTGAAGAGTGAATGCCTGTACCCTGGGATTTCTGTCTAAGGTTAGAGTGTTCGTACAAATCCACATAATCGGACCAGTCACTCTTACCTGGGAACTCTTGGGGTGAGTGTCCACTTATAGGCGAGCATGTCTTCGCGATACACTATGAGGATCTATTTGCTTTGACTCAGCCTTGGTGTTGTTTGTTTGCTTCGTGGATTCAAACAAATGACCCTCAACCATGATTATGTCCGGCAATTGTAACATCCTATTCTTACCCAATGCCATTTCATTTGTTTTCTTTCTTGTCTCTCATTAGAATGCCTCCTCGACGCGAAAACCAGATAACGACTGCAGAACTGGCAGAGATCATTACGCAGCAAATGGCTGCTCAATTCCCAAACCTCTTTGCTCAATGGAACCAAGCCAACAACAACATAATGCCCCCTGCAACTTCAAGACGTTCAACTCGGCTAAGCCATCAAAGTTTTCTGGGTCTCAAGGAGCGACTGCACTTCTGCAATGGTTCGAGAGTTTATAGAACACCTTTAGACATGTTCAAAGTCCAAATGAGCGAAAGGTAGAATTCGCATCTAGCGTCTTTGAGAGACGAGCTTTGACATGGTGGAATGGTTTGATGAGAGATAGGGGTGCCGATGTGGCACTGGCTCAAACACGGCAAGAGCTTCGAGCTCTGATGATGAAGGAATTCTGTCCTCGTCACGAGATCAGAGCTTTGGAAAGGGAGTTCGATGATCTTAAGCAGGTTAGCGGTGATCATCGAGCCTACACGGACCGTTATGAGGAGTTAAGTTTGTTATGCCCGGATATGGTTACACCCTTGGATAAGGCAATCGAAAAGTACATTGATGGCCTCCCTGACTCAATACAAGACATTGTGACTGGTAGCAACCCTACTACAGTCAGACAGGCCATTGAGCTATCTGCAACCTTGACTGAATCAAAGATCAGGAAAGGTAAACTTTTCCGAAAAGGTGACAAGAAACCGGTCGGGGAATCGAACCCAATCGGGGAATCAAAGACCATGGATGAACAGACTGAATCCTCTAAAAAGTCAAAGAAGCGAAAGGCTTCTCAGAACTTCGTCGTGGTCGCTCACAATGGTCAAGCCAACCAACCAGCTCAACCCCCTGCTAGAAAACCATACAATGGAACTGCACCCTTGTGCAATCAATGTAGCCTCCATCATCACGCCAATGTACAGTGCCGCAAATGCCAAACTTGTGGACTCATAGGCCATACAACAAGAATCTGCCCAGTTGCAGCTGCACCAAACCAAGCTGGCAACAATCCCGCTCAAGGTCGTTTCCTACCAGGTTCTTGTTTCAACTGTGGCGAGATAGGTCATTTCCGAAGAAATTGCCCAAGGCTTGCTAATGCAAATCCAGCACAGGGATAAGCATCTGACTGACTAGAAGACAACATCATTTAGAAATAATCACGTCTTATGTATTATTTTCTTTTTTGTCAAAGTCCAAGAAACAGTTGTTATCATTGTTTATAAATAAATCTTTTATTTACATTGCAATGTATTGCTGTGGTTGCATGTATAAACGACATATCCCTTACAATACCGACAATCAAGAAACCGTATTCCTTGAAGAACAAACTACCCCCAAAATTCTCCCATTCTATAAACGCTTGCGTCTTCCACAAAATTCCTAAGTACCCGTTGATGCGTGTTAGTGTATATATGTTTTTAGATATATATTTAAGCCCTTTTTACACTTTTAGCCAAGTTTTAAATTTATAAAACACGATATTTACTAACACTAAACACACATATGGGCAAGTGCACCCATCGTGGACGTAGTATAGTGTTGGTAAGATACCGAGGTCGTCCAAGGACACAAGAGCTTTTAATACCGGTTTATCCTCAACGTCTAATCAAATCAAAAAGGTTAGAAAAATGTTTTAAACTAAGAAAAATAAAAACTAACTAAATGCTGAAAATAAAAATAAAATAAAAAGAGATAGACAAGATGAATCACTTGGTTCCGACACGTGTATTAGTATAACCTTTGATTATTTTCGCACTTTTGCACTTGTTTAAGAGATTATCTTAGTTATTGTAGTAGGCCCCTCTTTTGAAGGCGACGTTACCCTCAACCCAGTAGTTTGAGTCAGCAAGGATACAATCCTAAAGGGTCGGATTATTGAAAGATAATGAATTAAGTTATTAATGCAAATTATGGTAGGCCCCGCTTTTGGCGGCGACGTTACCCTCGGCTAAGTAGTCTGAGTCAGCAAGGATACAGTCCTAAATAACCGGGTTATAGTATTAATAGTAGTTAACTTATGAGGGGGTCAAAGAGTTTGGATCCCCGCCATCCAATACCTATGGGCATTGAAGGAGATTCTACTAAATTTGACCCAGGTCCCAAGCAGGACCTCTAAACGCTGAACAAGGGCAAGACCCTTACCAAACCGTTCCCTTAACCCCCGACCAGGTAGCCAACATACCTCCATATAGACCGTGGAGATATGAATGGTGAAAATCTTTTATTTTATATACACAGTAAAATAACGCCAAGACACCACGGACAAACGATAAGGAAAGATCACCTTCAACATAAGTAACTAGTTATTAAAGTCATTAATACAAAACCAAATAAAAAGTGCAAAAGATTAAAAATAAAAAGTATTATACTAAACACTTGTCTTCACCAAGTGATGTAAGAGACTTAGGCAAACATGGCCTTGATTGTCAAGAACTCTTACGATCAATCTTGGATCCCGAGACGACTCACACACTCTACGATGGACAATGGATGATGGTGGTGGATGATGGTGTTATGGTGGTGGTGGGTGGTGGATGAAGTGTGAGAGAGGTGTGTGCCAAGGGATGAGAGAGAATGAAGCCAAGCTCCTCTATTTATAGGCTGAACAGAAGGCTGGACACGGCCCCGTGCCCGCCTGACACTCTCTCTCTTCATTAATTGTAATTGCGAATTACAATTAATGCGCCTGCTGTACTTTCACCACGCCCCCGTGCTCGCTGGACACGGCCCCGTGGTGGGCAATGGAAGCTTCTATTGGTTTGTCTTTTCTGCTGCTTCCTGGGCACGCCCCCGTGTTCGCTGGACACGGGGCGTGTTCAGACTCTGTTTCCTTCTTTTTGCCTTGGGAGGTGCCGTTGAGGGTCCGGGCAGTCCACTTTTGTTCCTTTTCTTGTATTTATGGTAGAATTAGTGGTCTTTTTGCTTCTTTTGTGATTTTGAGCTCATTTCATCCTGAAAATACAAAAGGAAGACAAAAACACTCTTTTTCCAACATTAGTACTTAAAAAGGGTTAGTTTTATGCCTTAATTGATGTGTTTTATATGTTGCATTTTACACACATCAAATACCCCCACACTTGAACTTTTGCTTGTCCTCAAGCAAAACTCTTTAAATGTGGCTTACACTCCCAAATGGAATAGGTAGAAGAGAAGTTTTTTAGCTTGTCCTAGAGTGTCGGGAATCCAAGGTTTTTATAGGCTTTATTTTTATTTATTTACAATCCTATTCGTTATGATTTATTTTGAACTTTTCATAAGATAAACTACTTAGTTGGGCGTAACATGCCTTATTAAAATTCCATTTATATACAAGTTCACATACCTCACGGGAGATCACTCAACACTCGGCCGAAGGTGTATATTTAGTGAATCACTCGAGAGCGGCACGGAACTTACGTATTTCCATAGGCTTGCCAAGCAATCAATCCTCCTCCTTTTTAACTTTTTACCTTTGTAAATATTAAGAGGACTTTTTGGGTGAAGGCTTGGGTTTAAAGGTGGGTGGTTGGTTAGTGGTTAGTAAAAAGGCGAAAATCGTAGCAAGCGTCGGTTTTCGTAAAATACCTTGTTTTTAGTGACTTATTATTTTTGAAGTATTTCTCCAAACAAGCTTTTTATAGCTTTTGTTTGTTTTTTGACTTCATCATCATATATATATATTATAATTATATATATATATATATATATATATATATATATATATATATATATATATATATATATATATATATATATATATATATATATTTTTTGATGTCACATGAAAGGGTAAGTTGACGAAAAACCGAGCTTGTTACTAAAATAAAGGGTGAAAAAAAAATGAAAAAGGTTTTTGGTGGGTAAAAATGGTTTTTGGGGTAATGAAATGAAAGGTTTAGGCTCAAAGGGGCTATCTAGGGGGATTTTGGGTAGGTTAAAAAAAATGAAAAATAATGGTTTTGAAAGAAAAATAGTTAGTCCTAATGCCTCCATCATTTACTTACTTGGGTTTAAGTTGGTAAGGACCGGGAATGTATCGTCGTGGCAAGTTCTAGATTTGTAAGGACCGAGCGGCTATTCACACAAGAAACGAAAAATGAGCATTTAATCTAAATATGTGTATTTTTATGCTCAATAAAGGCTCAAAACTCACTTTTGTGGGAATGGGTTTTTAATGTGACCAAGCATATATAATCGAATTTTAAACTAGACTTGTTATGCCGTTTCATAATTTTCTTATGTTGGTTCCTTTTTTATCACGACGCTATCGGTTGTAAACTTGTAAAATATAACCTTTTTAGACTTGTTCTTCCCAACTTAAACTAAGACAAGTAAATAAAAAAAAATGAAAAAGTTTGTGAAAAAATTTGGGGTGTTTAGCAGTTCCAATAGAGTTTTGTGTAAGGCTTGTGTTTAGGATTTTGCAAAATTTCAAGGTTTTAGCATCCCCCCACACTTAAATTACACATTGTCCTCAATGTGTCCAAAAACAATATTTTTGGGTGATTAAAATGTATAAAAGTGTGTTAAAAAGAAAATATTTATGTTACTGGCACTCTGGACACGGCCCCGTGTTTACCGGGCACGGCCCCGTGGTCAAGTGCCAGTAACAAAAATTTTAGAATTGAAACAGAAGCCTGGACACGGGGGCGTGTCCGCTGAACACGGCCCGTGTCCAGTTACCTGAACTGGGTGATTTTTCTGAAGGGGCTCAGCACGGGGCCGTGTTGGTTGGGCACGGCCCGTGTTGAGCCTTCTGTGGTGGAGATTTTTGTCGGGTTGCTCTGTTCTTTATGCATGGTTCCATTTTTCTCGTTCCCTTTTTCATCCATTACCACACGAGTGTGTTTTATTCTCAAAATAACCATCAATCATAAAAACCATCATAACATTGCAAATCATAGAGAGATATTACATAAAGATAAAAACTACAAAGATATTAAGCTTATGGAGTTCTAGCCCTATGTTTTATTTTAATTTAGCAAAATTTCCAAGAAGTTACTAGTCTTGGTTAGATAAGGCTTTGTAGAACTCCTCCTTTCGGGTACGGTTCTCCTCATATGTCGGCAAGCCACTCCTCTACCTCCTTGGGAGGAGAAAAGAGGGCTCATTTGCATTGGTTTGAGTTTCAACTTCCGCTGGGACCTCTTGTGGGTTTTCCATAGGAGGTTCTGCGGGAAAGTCTCCCCACCCGGTAGGGTTGTTAACACCGAGTGCCAAGTTCCAGTCTTGTTGTGGAAGGACTGGTTCCATAGGGGTGCTACCAAAATGTTTAACCTTTGGTGCAAAAGGTTAATTTCTTGGAAGCTGCTTTCAAGTCCCATTGTAAGATCGTTAATACGGTCAATAAGGACCTCCTCCACTGACGTCATTTCGTCGAGAGCTTCCCTTAGCGCTATCACGTAGTGCACAAGTGTAGCTTCAACGGAGGGCCTCCTTCCCCTTCGGCTGTTTGAGGAATGAACGGATGATGTTTCGCTGTTTTCACTCGCCATTCTACGAAAAATAAACCAAAAGTAGTTTATATGACGAAACAGTTTCTGGACACGGCCCCGTGCTCATTGAGCACGGCCCCGTGTTCATCTTTCTGCAGAATTTTGGAGCAAGGAATCTTGGGTTTTTAAGTTATTTTCTGAATTTATGCAAGCTTTTTGTCAGTAAATAACTCTAAACAATGTTACATAACATGTTTTTACCAAGATTCTATGATCAAAACTCATCGTTCCCTACCACAAAGATGAAAATCCAAGCTTTTCATGGTAGTTCTTGAAGAAAGATGAAGAAGAAGGAAATGTCTAGAAGAGGAAAGGACAAGATGGGTTGTTGGAAACTTCTTTTAGACTTACCTAGGATTGTTTGAGAGAAGATTCCTTCAAATCTCTGTCCCCAAGTTGGTCCAAATGTGCAGGATTTTTGGATGCATTTATAGAAAACGACAGCCTGCTGGACACGGCCCCGTGTTCGCTGGACACGGCCCCGTGTGCAGATAAAATTCTGACACAGTTTGTCCGTATTCTGACGTTCTGATCAGAAGGGAATCTTTTGGTGGACACGGGGGCGTGTTGGCCGGGCACGGCCCCGTGTCGGAAAGCTGTCTTATGAAGTTTTGTCTTTACTAAGGAGTTAATCTATATCGGGTGGCTCTTGACTTGTTGGAACAACCCCATAGTGCCTAAGATACCTTAATTGTCCTATACTAAGGCGAGAACGCAAGAGGTTGTCGGTGAGGGTAATTCCTATTTTCATTCTAGGTGGACAAGTCCAACCCTTTCCCGGGCTCTCGTTAAAGAAGGTGTATGCCGAATCGCTCAGGTCTATGTATGCACCGAACGAAGTCGATGGGGAGTCCTTCACGGCACAATCGGCACAGGGATGACTATCGTCCACGTCCTTTCTAGGTAAGAAGGTATTTTCGGGAGCAACGAGGTTGTCGGAATGCGGTTCCAACATTTCCTCATGGTCATCATCTTGGGATGGATCTAAAAAATCCTTCCTAAGTTCTTTTGACCAATTAAGAAGTAGTTCTTCTAGTTGAAATAGCTCGTCAAGGAGCATTTCTCCTAGAATATCCGGTTGGGCGCATTCGAGGGAGAAATAGTGTTTTTTTTACTTTCGCCCCTCTTAAGGTTACAAGGAATCGGTGGGTCTATATAGTGGGGCCTATAAGTGAGGAAGAAACATTTTAATTCCTCATGTTCGCCTCCACATATTCGACACCACAAACCATAAGAGTGCCGAAAGTAAAAAGAATCACTATCACTCATGTTTGTATCAGAAATTACCAACCGCCGGGATCTAACGGTTCTGTTTTCAGCAACTGAATCTTGGGCACGGGGGCGTGTTGAGTGGACACGGCCCCGTGTTCAGCCTACTGTCTGATTTAAAACAGGATTGCCAGTTCCAATGATTGAGCACGGGGCGTATTCAGCAAGCACGGCCCCGTGTTGAGCTCTGCAGAACTAAAAATCTAAAAAAAAAAATCCTAAAAAATTAAAGAAGAATAAAAATATGATTAGGGCCGTTGATTCCTAACTTTCTTAAAATCCTTGTGTCCCCGGGCAACGGCGCCAAAAACTTGATGCGTGTTAGTGTATATATGTTTTTAGATATATATTTAAGCCCTTTTTACACTTTTAGCCAAGTTTTAAATTTATAAAACACGATATTTACTAACACTAAACACACATATGGGCAAGTGCACCCATCGTGGACGTAGTTAAGTGTTGGTAAGATACCGAGGTCGTCCAAGGACACAAGAGCTTTTAATACGGTTTATCCTCAACGTCTAATCAAATCAAAAAGGTTAGAAAAAATGTTTTAAACTAAGAAAAAATAAAAACTAACTAAATGCTGAAAATAAAAATAAAATAAAAAGAGATAGACAAGATGAATCACTTGGTTCCACACGTGTATTAGTATAAACCTTTGATTATTTTTCGCACTTTTGCACTTGTTTAAGAGATTATCTTAGTTATTGTAGTAGGGCCCCTCTTTTGAAGGCGACGTTACCCTCAACCCAGTAGTTTGAGTCAGCAAGGATTACAATCCTAAAGGGTCGGATTATTGAAAGATAATGAATTAATTATTATGGCAAATTTATGGTAGGGCCCCGCTTTTTTGGCGGCGACGTTATTACCCTCGGCTAAGTAGTCTGAGTCAGCAGGGATACAGTCCTAAATAACCGGGTTATAGTATAATAGTAGTTAACTTAGAGGGTCAAAGGTTTGGATCCCGCCATCCAATACCTATGGGATTGAAGGAGATCCTACTAAAAATTTGACCCAGGTCCCAAGCAGGACCTCTAAACGCTGAACAAGGGCAAGACCCTTACCAAACCGTTCCCTTAACCCCCGACCAGGTAGCAACATACCTCCATATAGACCGTGGAGATATAATGGTGAAAATCTTTTATTTTATATAGACAGTAAAATAACGCCAAGACACCACGGACAAACGATAAGGAAGATTCACTTCAACATAAGTAACTAGTTATTAAAAGTCATTAATACAAAACCAAAATAAAAAGTGCAAAAGATTAAAAATAAAAAGTATTATACTAAACACTTGTCTTCACCAAGTGATTAAGAGACTTAGGCAAACATGGCCTTGATTGTCAAGAACTCTTACGATCAATCTTGGATCCCGAGACGGACTCACACACTCTACGATGGACAATGGATGATTGGTGGTGGATGATTAGTGTTATGGTGGTGGGTGGGTGGTGGATGAAGTGTGAGAGAGGGTGGTACCTTGTGCCAAGGGATGAGAAGAATGAAGCCAAGCTCCTCTATTTAGTAGGCGAACAGAAGGCTGGACACGGCCCCGTGCCCGGCCTGGACAACTCTCTCTCTTCATTAATTGTAATTGCGAATTTACAATTAATGCGTGTCACCACCCCCAAAATTCCCACCTGCGGAGTACTACCGCATGGAGGCGTGACTGACCAGGATCCAGCCACCAATCATACTGAACAAGCATATAAGTAGTTATAAAAGTTTAACCATCACGATTGGTGTTCCAAAACAAATAAGTTTAAGTTGCAAGCGGAAGCATAAGTTTAAAGTTGTAACATAAGTTCCAAAAGTTTCAAGTTTAACATAGTCTTGTAGCAATCCCTGTCCCACAACGATCCTCCTCCATGCAAGCTCCCACTGAGTACCTATGGTCCTGCAAAGCATGTAGTAACGAGTCAACAACTAGTTGAGTGAGTTCACGGGTGGGCGTTCGTTTTAGTTGTTTCGAAAACAGTTTACATTATCTGGCATCCTGCCGTGGGGGTTACCCCATAGTTTTAAAAACGTGACCAGTTCGTTCCCAGTTACTCCGGCACTCCGGCCGTGGGGGCTACCCCATGTAGTTATCAGGCATTTCGGCCGTGGGGGCTACCCCATGTACATCATCTGGCTCTCCAGCCGTGGGGGGCTACCCCATGTGTATACTAGACTCGTTACCGTATCGATTGCTGACTGTAGTCATGTTTATGTGCCCTGAAAACATCAATG
The DNA here is from genome assembly GCF_002127325.2 of Helianthus annuus. NCBI lineage: Eukaryota > Viridiplantae > Streptophyta > Magnoliopsida > Asterales > Asteraceae > Helianthus > Helianthus annuus. The sequence goes on along the minus strand of NC_035444.2, from coordinate 98,444,477 downwards.
TCTATCATCATTGACGTGCCCCAGATCCATTAGTTCACGCCCGTCCTCTGCGGCACGGTGTGAGGCTTGTCAGACCTAAATAGCGCTATCTAACTAATGACCCGCTCGCCATTGGCCCGGCGATTAGTCGATACAAAAAGGAGGGACTTCGTGATAGAGTTTTAGTCTAGTACGTTTATCCGTCCATCCGGACGAGGAATCACATTCCTGAACCACTGACGTCCTGCCCAAGGAGGACGAGGAACCCACGTTCCTTAACCCAGTTCCCAACCCAGGGAATCCCATGCTTTGTAGAGGGTGTGAACTCACCTTGGTTTGCTCGGCAGTCAAACACAGAAAGTCATCAAGTCGCAAGTAGTCAATAACGTCCTAACACGGATATATAATCAGATTCGAACCAAGTAGTGCACAAATGTTCAACACGTTTGGCAAGCACGTTTAGTAGTAACAGTTAACAGTCAACAGTAGCACATACGGTTCACAAGTTCAGCCCAACTACTTAGGCCCAAACACGTAAAAGCAGTTAACACAGAAGCCCATCAGTCTGGCCCATTAACTAAGGCCCAAAAGTGTGGTCTCGAGTCGCAACCGGACTCGCAAGCATGGTCTCGAGTCATGCTGTGTGTTGATCATGGATGGTTGCGAGTCGCAACCGGTGTCGCAACCGTAGTCTCGGTTCATCATGCTAAGGTCTCGAGTCGCAACCGGACTCGTAACCTGTGGTTTCGGCTTGTCCTGTTATGGTTGCGAGTCGCAACCGCGTGGTCTCGAGTCATCACGCTGTGGTTGCGAGTCGCAACGGGTGATTGCGAGTCGGTAAGCTGTCATTTTCACGTTCACGTGTTGATGCAGGTGTAATCAGCCAAATAGTACAATATAATCAGGCCCAAATCCGGAAATGACCAATAGAATTTCACTAACATATTTCCTAATCAGGCTATTAGTCAAAATGTGGATCAAAATCACAAGGGTTTTCAATCTTCAACTATCATTCAAAGTGTTCTTCAAATATTCAAACCCATCTTCATCAAGTTCATAACATTTTAACCACTTATTCAATCAACACTATGAACAAGCATCAAAACACTAAGCATAACACATAACCCGGTTTTCATACAAGTCCGATTTCATGACATATGTAACCCGATTTCATGTTCATCAACATAAGTGGTTCAAACTTCATTTAGACACAACATATCACATCTTGCCATATAATATATGTTAACCGGTTATCAACATGGCGCATATTAGAATCATCATAAACATCAAGAACATCATGTAATCTCTAACTATAGACATCATCTTATGCATACATCCATTCAAGCACAAACACAACAAAAATTAACCATAAAAATACTAACCGGTTGGTGATGTGTGTGTGTGTGCCGATCCAAAGTCCAAATCCGAGAGTTTCTTGTGTCAACCGAGTGGATCCGAGAGTCTTGGAGATGTGTTTGTGTGCTAGAGTTCTAGTGGGAGAGAAGATAGAAGTGTGTGTGTGTTCTAATGTTCAACAAAGTGGTAACAAGTAACTAGGGGTGGTGTATTTATAGTCAAGTTCCAAGTGTGCACCCTTAGTGGGTTTCGAGTGGGGGTTCACGGCCCAAAGGCCCAAAACCGATTACTATTCACTCGAGACCTCATGGTCTCGAGTCGGGTTCCTTGTTGTTTCGTGTCGGGTTCTCGGTTCACTTATAATACATATGAATATATACAATGCACACATAACAAACACATATCATGTAAAAAGGTTCACGTTTATCATTAAGTTCAATCGGCCAACTAATCACATAACATACAAGCAAGTTACAACGAAGGGTTCTAGATTTCGAGTTGTCACATCATCCCCAAGTTGAAAGAAATTTCGTCCCGAAATTTGATAGCACTCACTGAGGAAGCTAGTTAGGTTGCAAGGTTTTCCCGGTTTTCCTGGGGTGTCACATCCACCCCCCGTTGATCTGGAATTTCGTCCCGAAATTCCGTAGCTTCAGCCTCAGTAGCGTTAGTACTGTTCTCAAACAGTTGGGGATACTTTTGTTTCATCCGATCTTCGCGCTCCCAGGTAAACTCTGGGCCGCGACGTGAGTTCCAACGAACTCGAACAAGAGGTATTCTAGTGCTCTTGAGGACCTTAACATCCCGGTCCGTGATCTCGACAGGTTCTTCGACGAATTTCAACTGTTCGTCGATCGTGAGTTCCTTCAGAGGAACTACGTGCGTCTCATCTGACAGACACTTCTTCAGATTTGACACATGGAAAACGTTGTGAACTGCACCGAGTTCTGCTGGTAATTTCAGTCTGTAGGCCACCTTGCCTATTTTCTCGATGATTTCAAAAGGTCCAACGTACCGTGGTTTGAGTTTCCCTCGTTTACCAAAACGAACCACACCCTTCCAGGGTGAAACTTTGAGTAATACCCGCTCCCCAACCTGGAGCTCAAGTGGTTTCCTGCCCTTATCGGCGTATGCCTTCTGACGGTCACGAGCGGCCGCCATGCGTTGTCGTATTTGAGCAATCCGCTCAGTAGTGTCTACCACATGTTCTGGACCAGTGATCTGACTATCCCCCACCTCTGCCCAACAGAGGGGTGACCGGCATTTACGTCCGTACAATGCCTCAAACGGAGCAGCTTTAATGCTGGTGTGGTAGCTGTTATTATACGAAAATTCCACGAGTGGCAGATGCCTTTCCCAGCTGTTGCCAAAGTCGATTACACAAGCGCGAAGCATGTCTTCTAGTGTTTGGATAGTACGCTCGGACTGCCCGTCCGTCTGTGGGTGATATGCTGTGCTCATATCTAAACGTGAGCCAAAAGACTTGTGCATTGCCTGCCACAGTTCCGAAGTAAAACGTGCATCTCGATCAGAGATAATAGAAGTGGGCACCCCGTGCCTCGAAACAACTTCCTTGAGGTATATCTCCGCTAGAGTGGAGAACTTATCCGTCTCCTTGATTGCCAAAAAGTGTGCGGATTTTGTGAGTCGATCCACGATCACCCAGATAGTATCGTTTCCGCGCCGGGATCTAGGTAGGCCAGAAACGAAATCCATGGAAATTTGCTCCCATTTCCATTGTGGTATCTCTGGTTGCTGAAGTAGGCCTGAAGGTTTCTGATATTCTGTCTTGACTCGCGCACAAGTCAAACACTTGCTGACGTAGGTTGCTATGTGGGCCTTCATGCTAGGCCACCAATACGTAGTTTTAATATCGTGGTACATCTTGTCCGAACCAGGGTGTACCGAGTAGCGAGATTTGTGCGCTTCATCCATCACAAGTTCTCGTAAGTCGCCATAGTGCGGGACCCAAATGCGTCCTGTTACATAATAAGCACCATCTTCCTTCTGTTCTAAACGTTGCCTTGACCCGCGTAGAGCTTCAGCTCTAATGTTTTCTGGTTTCAGTGCTTCTATCTGAGCAGCTCGTATTTGCGAAGGTAGACTAGAATGGATCGTGAGTTGTAAAGCTCTTACACGCTTAGGCGTAGTGTCCTTTCGACTGAGGGCGTCTGCCACAACATTGGCCTTGCCCGGGTGATACCTGATAGAGCACTCGTAATCATTCAGCAGCTCGACCCATCGTCGCTGCCGCATATTCAGTTCCTTCTGTTTGAATATGTGTTCTAAACTTCTGTGGTCGGTGTAGATGGCGCACTTGGTTCCGTACAGGTAATGCCGCCATAGTTTAAGTGCAAAAACAACAGCTCCCAGCTCTAAATCATGTGTCGTGTAGTTCTTCTCGTGAACTTTAAGTTGTCGTGAGGCGTAAGCTATGACTTTATCTCGTTGCATCAATACACAACCAAGACCTTGAATTGATGCATCACAGTAAACCACAAAATCGTCTGTGCCCTCTGGCAGTGAAAGAATAGGTGCACTGCAAAGTCTATCCTTTAGATGCTGAAAAGCTAACTCTTGTGCATTTCCCCAATGATAAACAACGCCTTTCTGCGTTAGTAAGGTGAGAGGCTGCGCGATCTTAGAAAAATCCTTAATGAATCTCCTGTAATATCCTGCCAATCCCAAAAATTGGCGAATTTCCTTTGGTGTGCGAGGCGCAGGCCAGTTCTTAATAGATTCCACTTTGGATGGATCAACGTGAATCCCATCCTTGTTCACCACATGCCCTAGGAAATGGACTTCACGAAGCCAGAAGTCGCATTTCGAGAATTTTGCGTAAAGCTGTTCCTTCCGAAGGAGTTCCAAAATAAGTCGTAGATGTTGTTCGTGCTCTTCCTTGCTCTTAGAATAGATCAGGATGTCGTCGATGAAGACTATAACAAACTTGTCCAGATACGGTTTGCACACTCGATTCATCAAATCCATAAAAACTGCCGGTGCGTTCGTCAGCCCAAACGGCATGACCAAAAACTCATAGTGCCCATATCGAGTCCTAAAGGCCGTCTTAGAGACATCCTCTTCCCGAACTCTCAGCTGGTGATATCCCGATCTCAGATCGATCTTTGAATAGTAGCTCGACCCCTGCAACTGGTCGAACAAGTCGTCAATGCGCGGTAGAGGATAACGATTCTTCACAGTCACCTTGTTGAGTTCGCGATAGTCGATACACATTCTGAAGGTACCATCCTTCTTCTTCACAAATAACACTGGAGCTCCCCAAGGCGATGAGCTAGGACGAATGAAACCCTTATCCAAGAGTTCTTGTAGTTGCGTGGAGAGTTCTTCCAACTCTGATGGCGCTAAACGATAAGGTGCACGGGCTACAGGCGCGGCTCCAGGAGCTAAATCAATCTGAAACTCGACTTGGCGATGGGGCGGAAGACCAGGTAATTCCTCAGGGAATACCTCAGGATAGTCGCGTACAACGGGAAAATCTTCCAACTTCTTCTCCTTCTCTGTGGTATCAGTAACTAGAGCCAAAATCGCAGTGTGGCCCTTTCGTAAGCATTTCTGAGCCTTAAGAAGAGAGATGATGTTCTCAACAGCACTTCTCTTGTCGCCACGAATCATGAGAGGTTCACTACCTAAACCAGGAATACGAACGATCTTCTCGTTGCAAAGAATCTCTGCTCGGTGTTGGGATAACCAATCCATCCCAATGACAACGTCGAAACTACCCAAGACAATAGGAATAAGATCGATAGAGAAAGTCTGGTTAGCGAGAATAAGCTGGCAACCCTTGACTACGTGAGAGGCTTCCAAACTCTTACCATTAGCTAGCTCTACAGTGTGCTTGTCGCTCAGGGGTGTAGGAATACGCTTAAGCATCTTACTAACTTCTAGTGACACATAACTAGTATCGGCACCCGAATCAAATAAGACTGTAACATAAAAGTCGTCGAGAAGGAACTTACCCGTCACCACGTTGGGATCATTCCTTGCTTCACCTTGACCAATCACGAACACACGTCCCCTAGCACCATTGTTGTTGTTGTTCCCATTGTTACCATTCCCCTGATTATTGTTGTTCTGGTTCAGTTGGGGACAATCCTTCTTGAAGTGGCCTTCAGCTCCGCACTGAAAGCACCCTTTGTTGTTACCCTGCTGCTGTCGCTGGTTCTGCTGAGGTTGCTGACGATTCTGGTTGACGGGGTATGCGCTTCTGCAATCCTTTGCAACATGACCAGGCTTGTTGCATCGATGACAGTTGCCCCTGGTGCATGGCCCACTGTGGTGTAGGCTGCAGCGATTGCACTTGGGGTGATTTCCTTTGTACCCACCATGACTTTGACCACCAGACGATTGCTGACTGGGGCTCTTGTGATCGTCCGTCTTTCTCTGCTGAGACTGAGTTTGCACTGAAGTTGAACCCCTGCTTGAAGTTCCATCCCATTTCCGTTTATCTCCACTAGAAGCACCAGAAGTAGTTGCAGCACCTATACGCTTCGGTAACTTGTTCTGCTCCACCGCTTGGTCAGTGAGACGGTGAGCCAACTGTACAACCTGCTGGATAGTAGTCAACCTCGCTGAAGTCACATGACTTTGGATCTCTGGCACCAAGCCCTTGAGATAGAGTTCAATTCGCTTGTAGGGAGGATCCACCATAGTAGGACACAACAAGGCAAGCTCATGCGATCTCTTAGTGTATGCCTCAATCTCCGACCCCGACATCTTGAGATTGTAGAACTCATCTTCCAGTTTGTGAATGTCGTCACGACTGCAGTATTCTTCCCTGATCATTTCCTTGAAAGTTTCCCATGGGGTGGCATTGGCAGCAACCAACCCTAACATCTGCACTTGAGCATTCCACCACGTGAGAGCCAAACCCTCGAGAGTACCAGTAGCATACTTCACCCTGCGCGCTTCAGGGCATTCACACATTTCGAACACAGACTCCAGTTTCTCAAACCAGTGTAGGAGACCTACTGCTCCTTCAGTGCCGCTAAAAGTCGTGGGTCGACAGTCCATAAAGGTCTTAAAAGTGCACACCGGTGCCTGAGCATACTGACCTAAGGTAGGTGAAAGAAAAGACAGAGTTTAACACAAAGGTTGGTTCACGAGAGTAGGATCCAAATGATCCTAGAACAATTTCGGACTGCAGGATATACCTCCTGCGTGTGCAGCTGCGAGCGCTGCGGCAACTCGCTCGTTGATCAAAGCCGTCAACTGGGCTTGTGTCATGTTAACGCGTCCAGACATGGTTCTTCATAATAAAAGCAATACGTGTGAGAGAGGTTCGCGAAAGCACGATAGTAGGACAGAGTAAGTACGCATGTGTTCAAACAACAGTAGCTATACTAATCAAGCATACCATGAGCAATGTACTACGCAACTAACAAGTAGGCCATATACATACATTATATTACCTAGAACGTCGAGCCTTGCATGAGGAGCGAAGTGTCGTTGTGGACCGTTGAGCACTAAACCGGTTATAGTCTGGTTTTAACAAAAACGTTTCTCCTTTATTAAAACCAAGTTCACTATAACCAATGGCTCTGATACCAATCTGTCACACCCCCCAAAATCCCACCTGCGGAGTACTACCGCATGGAGGCGTGACTGACCAGGATCCAGCCACCAATCATACTGAACAAGCATATAAGTAGTTATAAAAGTTTAACCATCACGATTGGTGTTCCAAAACAAATAAGTTTAAGTTGCAAGCGGAAGCATAAGTTTAAAGTTGTAACATAAGTTCCAAAAGTTTCAAGTTTAACATAGTCTTGTAGCAATCCCTGTCCCACAACGATCCTCCTCCATGCAAGCTCCCACTGAGTACCTATGGTCCTGCAAAGCATGTAGTAACGAGTCAACAACTAGTTGAGTGAGTTCACGGGTGGGCGTTCGTTTTAGTTGTTTCGAAAACAGTTTACATTATCTGGCATCCTGCCGTGGGGGTTACCCCATAGTTTTAAAAACGTGACCAGTTCGTTCCCAGTTACTCCGGCACTCCGGCCGTGGGGGCTACCCCATGTAGTTATCAGGCATTTCGGCCGTGGGGGCTACCCCATGTACATCATCTGGCTCTCCAGCCGTGGGGGCTACCCCATGTGTATACTAGACTCGTTACCGTATCGATTGCTGACTGTAGTCATGTTTATGTGCCCTGAAAACATCAATGTCTATCATCATTGACGTGCCCCAGATCCATTAGTTCACGCCCGTCCTCTGCGGCACGGTGTGAGGCTTGTCAGACCTAAATAGCGCTATCTAACTAATGACCCGCTCGCCATTGGCCCGGCGATTAGTCGATACAAAAAGGAGGGACTTCGTGATAGAGTTTTAGTCTAGTACGTTTATCCGTCCATCCGGACGAGGAATCACATTCCTGAACCACTGACGTCCTGCCCAAGGAGGACGAGGAACCCACGTTCCTTAACCCAGTTCCCAACCCAGGGAATCCCATGCTTTGTAGAGGGTGTGAACTCACCTTGGTTTGCTCGGCAGTCAAACACAGAAAGTCAATCAAGTCGCAAGTAGTCAATAACGTCCTAACACGGATATATAATCAGATTCGAACCAAGTAGTGCACAAATGTTCAACACGTTTGGCAAGCACGTTTAGTAGTAACAGTTAACAGTCAACAGTAGCACATACGGTTCACAAGTTCAGCCCAACTACTTAGGCCCAAACACGTAAAAGCAGTTAACACAGAAGCCCATCAGTCTGGCCCATTAACTAAGGCCCAAAAGTGTGGTCTCGAGTCGCAACCGGACTCGCAAGCATGGTCTCGAGTCATGCTGTGTGTTGATCATGGATGGTTGCGAGTCGCAACCGGTGTCGCAACCGTAGTCTCGGTTCATCATGCTAAGGTCTCGAGTCGCAACCGGACTCGTAACCTGTGGTTTCGGCTTGTCCTGTTATGGTTGCGAGTCGCAACCGCGTGGTCTCGAGTCATCACGCTGTGGTTGCGAGTCGCAACGGGTGATTGCGAGTCGGTAAGCTGTCATTTTCACGTTCACGTGTTGATGCAGGTGTAATCAGCCAAATAGTACAATATAATCAGGCCCAAATCCGGAAATGACCAATAGAATTTCACTAACATATTTCCTAATCAGGCTATTAGTCAAATGTGGATCAAAATCACAAGGGTTTTCAATCTTCAACTATCATTCAAAGTGTTCTTCAAATATTCAAACCCATCTTCATCAAGTTCATAACATTTTAACCACTTATTCAATCAACACTATGAACAAGCATCAAAACACTAAGCATAACACATAACCCGGTTTTCATACAAGTCCGATTTCATGACATATGTAACCCGATTTCATGTTCATCAACATAAGTGGTTCAAACTTCATTTAGACACAACATATCACATCTTGCCATATAATATATGTTAACCGGTTATCAACATGGCGCATATTAGAATCATCATAAACATCAAGAACATCATGTAATCTCTAACTATAGACATCATCTTATGCATACATCCATTCAAGCACAAACACAACAAAAATTAACCATAAAAATACTAACCGGTTGGTGATGTGTGTGTGTGTGCCGATCCAAAGTCCAAATCCGAGAGTTTCTTGTGTCAACCGAGTGGATCCGAGAGTCTTGGAGATGTGTTTGTGTGCTAGAGTTCTAGTGGGAGAGAAGATAGAAGTGTGTGTGTGTTCTAATGTTCAACAAAGTGGTAACAAGTAACTAGGGGTGGTGTATTTATAGTCAAGTTCCAAGTGTGCACCCTTAGTGGGTTTCGAGTGGGGGTTCACGGCCCAAAGGCCCAAAACCGATTACTATTCACTCGAGACCTCATGGTCTCGAGTCGGGTTCCTTGTTGTTTCGTGTCGGGTTCTCGGTTCACTTATAATACATATGAATATATACAATGCACACATAACAAACACATATCATGTAAAAAGGTTCACGTTTATCATTAAGTTCAATCGGCCAACTAATCACATAACATACAAGCAAGTTACAACGAAGGGTTCTAGATTTCGAGTTGTCACATACGCTAGATAAAATACCCGGTACCCAGTTAAACACCTACTTCTATCCTATTTACCAACAAAATTACATTTAAACCCCCCCCCCCATATGCAAACTTACGGTTGTAATATATTGGGAGGCCCCACCATATATTTCCAAGATCTTTCATGATCTATTTTGATCTTTCTTGATTTCTTTAGATTTCCCTTGGATTCTTTAGATATTATAAGATCTTGTATATCCCTATATAATCTACCAAAGATCACAATCTTCACTACACTTCAACAACACACAACTTCTTCTCTCCTCCCTCTCTCCAAAACCGTAAGCATCCCACCACCACCTTACTTCCATCTTCCAACTTCATTCATCCAATTCCAACATCATTTCAAGCCAAATTCAAGTTGGTGTGAAGAATCAAAGGGGTTTCCAAGGTGTATTCAAGTGATTTCAAGCTTCTATCATTAAAATATCATCCCACAACCTACTTGAATCTTGAAGGTATAACACTTATGTTAAAATCATACTTTTGATTCTTGGTTGTTCTTGATGATTTGAAGTTTCTATTGAATCTTGGAATTTTCACTAAACTTGAAAAATAAAAAAAATGGTGGTGATATATATGTATGTATAACCGTACATATATATATGTGTGTATGAGTCTTGAAGTTTGATATCTTGTTAAGTACTTGTTTATGTTATTGCATGTTCTTGAATATAGTTATAAATGCAAGTATTTGATGATTTGGCAAGATATGATAAATGATCAATTAAATCAGCAAGTAAACAAGAATAAATCACATGTTTGATGCATCTAAACTCATATGAAAAGATGATGATATGATAGTGTGCTTTAGACACTTGTACATGAAGGAATATGTTGATTTAAAGCTCAAGAAGTGATAAAAAATGGTTGTATGACAAAAGTGATTTTGAACAGATTATGAACACTAAAAATAACATTATTTGGTGTAATATAATGGCATAAAACTTTGACAAAGGTTTGGTAGCATTGCATGTTGTACATATAGCTTAAAAAGTGATAAAATATGTGAAATTTGCATGATTTATATGCTCTATTTAAGACCTGCACTATTGTGAGTATAACCATTATTTTATTCAGTAAATAACATGGGTTGTGTCAAAATTTCAAGTCGTTTCGATTTCGGATGGTTCGGGTAACGTTTGATGCAAAACTATGCGGTAAAACGGTTAAAAATCGCCTTTTCAGAGGACTTTTACAAAACTGTTTTAGATCAGTAACCAAACTGATATTTTTGGTATAAAAATAAGTATTTTAACTTATATCAAGTTTACTTTGTGTTTGGTTAGTCATACGTGGCTTCCGACGTCCAAAAATGTTACCGAAACGCTAAAATAAGTGTTTTTCAACATAACTAGAATGGGTTGTTCATAAGTACATTTAATGTGTCACAATGTGCTATGTGTTTTACAATATGTGTATGATGATGTGTTAGTGTTGACAAGATTATGCGTATTACGCTTGAGTATATGTATATATACAAATACACCAAAATAATAAAAAATAATAACTTTTCGAGAAAACTCAAAGTTATGTGAAAATTCTAAGTATCGGAGAAATTTCGGTATTTATGTGAATTTTGATTATTAAAAATCATCCTTACTTTATTTAGGACGCGTAAACAATTTGAGGGATTGTGTTAACATTTAAAAACGCACCCAAGGTGAGTACATAGTCCCCTCTTTTACTGTTTTCAATTGTTTTGGGGTGATTCATATGTACAAAGCGAATTTCAAAGTTTAAATGATGATTCAATAACGATTAAGGTGGTTTATACAAATCAAATAACGATTTCGATAAGGTGTACACGACTTGTTGGTTGTAATTACATAACGAATGACATTCATTAACATTGATCAAGCCGACCAGTATTAGGTTATGGTACCATAGGATCTGACAAATCCCGTTATTGCACTACACCCATGGTTATGTGTGGGGGTTGTGGGTAACAACTGAATCTGATAATTTTTAACTTACCCTTTGGAGGTTTGTTAATGCGAAAACGAGTTGAACAATAATCGAGTCACACAGGTTTGAATGTTGTTAGCGAGACGACCAAAAGTAGTTCACTATTAAAACGAATACGATTTTGAGACGAGTTAAACGATTTGAAACGAGATACACGAGGTGAAACGAGTAAACGATTTGGGAACGACTTGGAAACGATGTTAAACGATTTCGATAAGCGATTGGTTTTTGGTTAAGTGTTTAGATAACGAGACGGGTGTAATGTGGTGAAAACATGGTAGATACGCCAATGGTACTTCTTATATATAAGTGTTTTCATCATATTACATATCGTGGCGTTATTTAGTTCACTTGGGTAAACGATTTTGAAACGATATCACACAACGATGTTTTCTAAGAGATATAAACTATACGAGTTTTTAACGAGCTATTACAAGATGTTTTACAAGTTGGTGTTCTAAAGCAAAGGTTTTTGGGTTAAGAATCATGGCTACGAGGTTTTATAAACTATAACCCACTTGATTCGAGTTGGTTAATTAAGTTGCAATATTATACTCTTTTCAAAACAAAGTTTTTATTAAAGTATTGCAACACTTAAACTAGCCATGAATTCGACACCCCTATAAAACCTATGTACTCGCCAGCATTTCTTTGCTGACTAAGTTTTTACATATGTTTCAGGTGTTGATACTTGAATGACTGCTAGGATGCATGCGTCACATAGGATCTGGACGAGGCCTTAGTGACATAATAACTATGATAGACAATATAAAACTTGTTTATTCTATGTTAAGACAATGCAATGCTTAATATTATCAATAAAACGAAACACTTTTTGTATCCATGGTTGTGAAACGATTGCTTCTGTTACAACACTCCCCGATGTTTCCGCCACGGTTTGTTGTCCTACGTGGTCGGGGTGTGACAGAAGAAAGTTGGTATCAGAGCCAATGGTTAGAGGGAATTAGGTTATTAGTAATGCTTGACCTAGACTATAACTTTAAGACCCTAACACAAGTTTACTTGTGTTTAGATTTTAAAACAATACCGTCACCTATCCTTAGGTGATAACCACAACGAGAACACAAATCCGAATATGCTTCGAAAATTAATCATCTGTTCTAGGATGATTGATTACTAGGTTTTGAACCCTCTGTTTTATGGTTTTGAACCCTTCCAGTTTGATTCATATTTGGCTTAGTGCCTTTTGAATTTTCAAAATCTCGACAAAGTTTGGGTTAAAATAATGTGAACACGTACAAACTGGAAGAGTGAATGCCTGTACCCTGAGTTTTCTATCTAAGGCTAGAGTGTTCGTACAAATCCACATAATCGGACCAGTCACTCTTACCTGGGAACTCTTGGGGTGAGTGTTCACTTATAGGCGAGCATGTCTTCGCGATGCATTATTTCGATTCATTTACTTTGATTAGTCACTGCGTGTCATTTGTTTGTTTGAGGTAACGAACTAATGATCGCTTTTATTGTGTTTTGTCGATATTTTCAATGCCTCTTTTGTTTTTCCAATGATCGATCCCGCTCGTGGACGAGCATTCAATCTGAATGCAAACGAGGCTAGAGTTGACAACCTCGTTGTCAATGGTACCTTCGTTGTCAACGGTACGTTTCTTGTTAATAATCAACCCGCATCTGTTCTTTTTGATTCTGGTGCCGATCGAAGTTTTGTTTCGTTATCTTTTGAACCTTTGCTTGCGATACCTAGAACTAAATTAAGGAAACCCTTATCTGTCGAAGTTGCTACTGGTAAACCTCTTGTTCTCGATTCTGTTATTCGTGATTGTCAGTTAAACCTTGATAACCACCTTTTTCCTATTGACCTCACGCCAATGCAACTTGGGAGCTTCGACGTCATCGTTGGAATGGATTGGTTAACCAAACACCACGCTGAGGTGGTTTGTTTCGATAAAATTGTTCGTATTCCTCTTCCGTCTGGCGATGTTTTGGAAGTTCGTGGAGAGAAGCCACCTGGCGGTTTGAAGCTTATGTCGTGTACGAAGGCTCAAAGTTATTTGAGAAAGGGATATGTTGCTTTTCTAGCACATGTCACCAAGGAAAGAAGCAAAAGTAAGAGTATCCAGGATATTCCGATTGTTCGGGATTATCCAGAGGTGTTTCCCGATGAACTGCCTGGTTTGCCTCCAGTTCGTCAAGTTTCATATCGACCTTGTACCTAATGCCAACCCGATTGCGAAAGCACGTTATCGTCTTGCACCGTTAGAGATGCAAGAGTTATCGAAACAGCTTCAAGAGTTATCTGATAAAGGATTCATCCGTCCGAGTTATTCACCTTGGGGAGCTCCTGTCCTCTTCGTGAAAAAGAAAGATGGGTCTTTTCGGATGTGTATCGATTATCGTGAGCTTAATAAGCTTACCATCAAGAATCGATATCCCCTACCTCGAATTGATGATCTCTTTGACCAGCTGCAAGGTGCTTCGTGTTTTTCTAAGATCGATCTGCGTTCTGGGAATCATCAACTTCGTGTTCTCGAAGAAGATATTCCCAAAACTGCTTTCCGCACGAGATATGGGCACTACGAGTTCACAGTCATGCCTTTTGGCTTGACGAATGCTCCAGCTATCTTTATGGACTTAATGAATAGGGTCTGTAAACCTTATTTAGATAGGTTCATTATTGTGTTCATCGACGATATCCTCATTTATTCGAAGACTCGAGCCGATCACGAGCAACACCTTCGCTTAACGTTGGAACTCCTTAAGAAGGAACAACTTTTCGCTAAATTCTCCAAGTGTGAATTCTGGCTTAAAGAAGTTCAGTTTCTAGGTCATATAGTCAACGAGCAGGGTATTCATGTGGATCCATCCAAGATTGCTGCTATTAAGGAGTGGAATACACCGAAAACGCCGACAGAGATTCGATCTTTTCTTGGTCTTGCCGGTTATTATCGTCGATTCATTTCTAATTTCTCGAAGATTGCGGTTCCACTCACAGCTTTGACTCAGAAGAATAAGCCTTTTGAGTGGGGACCCAAGCAAGAAGAAGCGTTCCAAACGCTGAAGCAGAAGTTATGTAATGCTCCTGTTCTATCTCTGCCCGAGGGAAACGATGATTTCGTTGTCTATTTCGATGCATCCAACTTAGGCCTTGGTTGCGTCCTCATGCAACGAGGTAAAGTTATTGCATATGCATCTCGACAGCTGAAAATCCACGAGAAGAACTATACGACTCATGATCTCGAGTTAGGAGCTATGGTTTTCGCGCTTAAGATCTGGAGACACTACCTCTATGTCACGAAGTGTGTGGTTTTCATAGACCACAAAAGTCTCCAGCATATTCTCAATCAGAAGGAGCTGAACATGAGACAACGACGTTGGGTTGAACTCTTGAACGATTACGATTGCGAGATTCGCTACCATCCTGGTAAGGCGAATGTCGTAGCCGATGCGCTTAGTCGAAAGGAACGCGTCAAGCTTCATTCTATTCGAACTCTATCTGATATTCAATCTCGTGTCCTTCAAGCTCAACGATCTTGTGTGATCAAAGGCTTATTGAAATATGAGCTACCGCTTCAACTTGAGCTTAAACTCGAAAGGAAAGACGATGGTTTACTCTGTTTCAAGGATCGCTTGTGGATTCCGAAACAAGACGATCTTCGCACCTTGGTAATGGACGAATCTCACAAGTCCCGATATTCTATCCATCCTGGTGCTGATAAAATGTACAAGGATCTTCGTACTAAGTTCTGATGGCCTGGTATGAAGAAAGATGTTGCCTTGTACGTATCGAAATGCCTAACTTGTCTTAAAGTCAAGGCTGAACATCAACGACCTTCTGGTTTGCTTGTACAACCAGAGATACCGGTTTGGAAGTGGGAGAGCATGGCAATGGATCTCATCACCAAGCTACCGCGTACTTCTAAAGGTCATGATGCTATCTGGGTTGTTATCGATCGATTAACGAAGTCAGCTCATTTTCTCCCGATTCGCAAGGACCTATCTGCTGATAAACTTGCAAAGATTTATGTTGATGAGATTGTATCACGACATGGTGTTCCTTTGGATATCATTTCGGATCGTGATGCTCGATTTTCATCTCATTTCTGGAAAAACCATGCAATCTGCTATGGGAACCCAACTAAATCTAAGCACTGCTTATCATCCCCAAACAGATGGTCAATCTGAGAGGACGATTCAAACTTTGGGGGATATGCTTAGAGCATGCGTGATAGACTTTGGTGGTAATTGGGATTCTCATCTGCCAATGATCGAGTTCTCTTACAACAATAGTTATCATGCTAGCATTAAAATGGCACCATTCGATGCTCTCTACGGTCGAAAATGTCGTTCACCTGTCTGTTGGAACGAGGCCGGTGAAGCTCAGCTTACTGGACCTGAGCTCGTTCTGGAAACAACGGACAAAATCAAGAAAATTCGCGATAATCTTGTGACAGCTAGAAGCCGTCAAAAGAGTTATGCGGATCTAGGACGCAAGCCCTTAGACTTTCAAGTCGGAGACCGTGTCCTGCTCAAGGTTTCACCTTGGAAAGGAGTCGTGAGATTTGGAAAGAAAGGAAAACTTGCACCTCGATATGTGGGACCATTCAAGATTGTGGAAAGAATTGGGAAAGTTGCCTATCGACTAGAGCTACCTCCAGAGCTTGGAAATATTCATCCGACTTTTCACGTGTCCAAAGATAACAATTAAAGGTCAAGTTAAACGATTAATGCGATTATGTGTTTAGGTGTTCTCTTTTATTATGAGATCCGATTTTCGTTATCCAAATCCTCATAGAATCTTCCATATCCTCATATGAGGGATTCATAATAGGATATCAAAAGGTACTATCTTAAATCCTTAATGGGTTTCTAGGTGGTAGTTAAGACCCTTGGATTATATAGTACAATTCCATGATTCGAAAATAGACCCTTGAGTGGTCTAGTTAAAGATTGATTCAGAGTCTGGTTAAGAGTGGCATGTGATGATACAGCTGAAAGGATCCTATGGTGGCCCAGTCACACTCATCACAGGTTCATTCATTTGGTTTTTCCCCTACACATTATTAAATGCACTATGTGGACTATGCAAGGAATTACGTAATTATGGACGCGTACATAATTATAAAAATTCAGTGCACGGAAACCACAGTAAGATTTATCATGTGTAAGAACCAATAGTGACAACAATAACGAAATGTGAACAATGTAATGAAGGTACGGTGGACGCACCAATGACGCTTCATATACTTGTATATAAGTGTCCCTCTTGCCTTGCAAGCATAATGTTATTTAAAGTTACTAGAAGTTCGGAACCCTAACCGGTGTTGTTTTATCTTTTCGACTTCATGTTTCAAGCTTTCACAAGTTTCCTCTAAATAAAATTTCGGGACGAAATTTCCTAAAGTAGGGGAGACTATGACAACTGTGTTCTGTAAGCACCGTATAATGTAAAACAATGTGCTCTGGTGTTATTATATGTGTTTTGTGCTATTATGTGTGTATTTGTGTTTGACAATTTTACAATTTGATTCGATTCCGATTTCAAGCTTTAGATCACCTTCTAGAAGGTTATACACAGACTGGTGCTTAAACGCAATCAGTTTAACGCAACATACACTCCGGAACTGTGACGTAAGCTAAACATACCCTAAATATCCTTTACATAACTTAGAAATAAGTTTTGAAGGATTCGGTATGGCAAAAACATGTTTATTTGAACTAAACAACTAATTGCGACAAAACTGCGAAACGAACGTTGGTGACCCCCCGGATAATATTTAAATCCCAAAAATATTCTGTTATGATTAAAAATTTATTTTTAATCAGGTCCATGTTGAAAAATAAATCGAAATGCCTAAAAACGTTATTTTTCAAGTTTAAGCGCGTACCGTGTGTTTCTACGCGACACAGTGCTTCTACTGCGAAACGCGGACAACGCAGCCAGTCTTGGCAACTGAAATTTATTTCAGTAATATTTTTTGGCGAGTTTATTTTTATAAAAAAAATAAAAATAATTTAGAACGCCATAAACCGGGATTTATACGCTAGATAAAACCCGGTACCCAGTTAAACACCTACTTCTATCCTATTTACCAACAAAATTACATTTAAACCCCCCACCCCATATGCAAACTTACGGTTGTAATATATTGGGAGGCCCCACCATATATTTCCAAGATCTTTCATGATCTATTTTGATCTTTCTTGATTTCTTTAGATTTCCCTTGGATTCTTTAGATATTATAAGATTTTGTATATCCCTATATAATCTACCAAAGATCACAATCTTCACTACACTTCAACGACACACAACTTCTTCTCTCCTCCCTCTCTCCAAAACCGTAAGCATCCCACCACCACCTTACTTCCATCTTCCAACTTCATTCATCCAATTCCAACATCATTTCAAGCCAAATTCAAGTTGGTGTGAAGAATCAAAGGGGTTTCCAAGGTGTATTCAAGTGATTTCAAGCTTCTATCATTAAAATCTCATCCCACAACCTACTTGAATCTTGAAGGTATAACACTTATGTTAAAATCATACTTTTGATTCTTGGTTGTTCTTGATGATTTGAAGTTTCTCTTGAATCTTGGAATTTTCACTAAACTTGAAAAAAAAAAAAATGGTGGTGATATATATGTATGTATAACCGTACATATATATATGTGTGTATGAGTCTTGAAGTTTGATTTCTTGTTAAGTACTTGTTTATGTTATTGCATGTTCTTGAATATAGTTAAAAATGCAAGTATTTGATGATTTGGCAAGATATGATAAATGATCAATTAAATCAGCAAGTAAACATGAATAAATCACATGTTTGATGCATCTAAACTCATATGAAAAGATGATGATATGATAGTGTGCTTTAGACACTTGTACATGAAGGAATATGTTGATTTAAAGCTCAAGAAGTGATAAAAAAATGGTTGTATGACAAAAGTGATTTTGAACAGATTATAAACACTAAAAATAACATTATTTGGTGTAATATAATGGCATAAAACTTTGACAAAGGTTTGGTAGCATTGCATGTTGTACATATAGCTTAAAAAGTGATAAAATATGTGAAATTTGCATGATTTATATGCTCTATTTAAGACCTTCACTATTGTGAGTATAACCATTATTTTATTCAGTAAATAACATGGGTTGTGTCAAAATTTCAAGTCGTTTCGATTTCGGATGGTTCGGGTAACGTTTGATGCAAAACTATGCGGTAAAACGGTTAAAAATCGCCTTTTCGGAGGACTTTTACAAAACTGTTTTAGATCAGTAACCAAACTGATATTTTTGGTATAAAAATAAGTATTTTAACTTATATCAAGTTTACTTTGTGTTTGGTTAGTCATACGTGGCTTCCGACGTCCAAAAATGTTACCGAAACGCTAAAATAAGTGTTTTTCAACATAACTAGAATGGGTTGTTCATAAGTACATTTAATGTGTCACAATGTGCTATGTGTTTTACAATATGTGTATGATGATGTGTTAGTGTTGACAAGATTATGCGTATTACGCTTGAGTATATGTATATATACAAATACACCAAAATAATCAAAAATAATAACTTTTCGAGAAAACTCAAAGTTATGTGAAAATTCTAAGTATCGGAGAAACTTCGGTATTTATGTGAATTTTGATTATTAAAAATCATCCTTACTTTATTTAGGACGCGTAAACAATTTGAGGGATTGTGTTAACATTTAAAAACGCACCCAAGGTGAGTACATAGTCCCCTCTTTTACTGTTTTCAATTGTTTTGGGGTGATTCATATGTACAAAGAGAATTTCAAAGTTTAAATGATGATTCAATAACGATTAAGGTGGTTTATACAAATCAAATAACGATTTCGATAAGGTGTACACGACTTGTTGGTTGTAATTACATAACGAATGACATTCATTAACATTGATCAAGCCGACCAGTATTAGGTTATGGTACCATAGGATCTGACAAATCCCGTTATTGCACTACACCCATGGTTATGTGTGGGGGTTGTGGGTAACAACTGAATCTGATAATTTTTAACTTACCCTTTGGAGGTTTGTTAATGCGAAAACGAGTTGAACAATAATCAAGTCACACAGGTTTGAATGTTGTTAGCGAGACGACCAAAAGTAGTTCACTATTAAAACGAATACGATTTTGAGACGAGTTAAACGATTTGTCACGAGATACACGAGGTGAAACGAGTAAACGATTTGGGAACGACTTGGAAACGATGTTAAACGATTTCGATAAGCGATTGGTTTTTGGTTAAGTGTTTAGATAACGAGACGGGTGTAATGTGGTGAAAACATGGTAGATACGCCGATGGTACTTCTTATATATAAGTGTTTTCATCATATTACATATCGTGGCGTTATTTAGTTCACTTGGGTAAACGATTTTGAAACGATATCACACAACGATGTTTTCTAAGAGATATAAACTATACGAGTTTTTAACGAGCTTTTACAAGATGTTTTACAAGTTGGTGTTCTAAAGCAAAGGTTTTTGGGTTAAGAATCATGGCTACGAGGTTTTATAAACTATAACCCACTTGATTCGAGTTGGTTAATTAAGTTGCAATATTATACTCTTTTCAAAACAAAGTTTTTATTAAAGTATTGCAACACTTAAACTAGCCATGAATTCGACACCCCTATAAAACCTATGTACTCGCCAGCATTTCTTTGCTGACTAAGTTTTTACATATGTTTCAGGTGTTGATACTTGAATGACTGCTAGGATGCATGCGTCACATAGGATCTGGACGAGGCCTTAGTGACATAATAACTATGATAGACAATATAAAACTTGTTTATTCTATGTTAAGACAATGCAATGCTTAATATTATCAATAAAACGAAACACTTTTTGTATCCATGGTTGTGAAACGATTGCTTCTGTTACAACACTCCCCGATGTTTCCGCCACGGTTTGTTGTCCTACGTGGTCGGGGTGTGACAGAAAAGTTGTAAATTTTGAAAAAGAAAGTGTAGAAATCAGAATTTGCAGCTGAATTGGTAAGAACTCTTCCTCCAAAGCTTTGATACCACTTGTAGGATCGTTTTCGGACCCGAACGAGTCGATCAGAAGAGTTTTACTCAGTTTGAACGGGGAAAACAGAAAACTGAGGTCAATTCAGCACACAAATCACTTTAAACTGTCGATTATATTGATAAAAATGACTTTTACAGCGAGTCGACACTTCGGCAGCACTTCGTGGCTCAAACCGGAAAAATGCTACGTGATTTCGCTTGGAATGCACTATTTATAGGCATCATATTCCGCTTGAACATGTCTCAAGCGGAATCACCATGATTAACTTCAAGCGAAATCAGCATGATTATCTCGAGCGGAATCAGAAACAACATGATTTCGCTTGAACATGACATGGTGTCATTTCAAGCGGAATCACTACTAATTCACACTTTTTCGTTTTTCATGCCCTGATCTAACTAGTTCTATACAAGACTCGATACAAGACGAAGTCGACAGACGCATGCACCAACAAATAATAATAATAATAATAATAATAATAATAATAATATAATAATAATAATAATAATAATAATAATAATAATAATAATAATAATAATAGTAATAATAATACTAATAGTAATAGTAATAATAATATATAAGTTATGAATATTTAAGTTAAACTATATTGTATTTCTAACAATATATATATATATAGTGGTTGAATAAATAAGGAATTGGTTGACAATGAAATCAAAATTTCACACTCCGATTTTTTCCAGAAGATAATTCATTATTGTAGGATCGAATTGTGACCTAAACGAGTCGTTTGGAAGAGCTCAAATCCGTTTCAGAGGCGGAAACTAAGAAACAGATGTAAAAACAGCTAGATTCACACTTTAATCCTCTTGTATATTGATTTTACAATGTTTACAGTCAAAGGAAAACCGGCAGTACCTCGGTATTACTTGGCAAATTCTGTTACAAATGAACTAACCACTAGCCTATTTATAGTACTCATGTTTCGCTTGAAACATACATGACCTGTTCAAGCGAAACCTTCTCAAAATGCATTCAAGCGAAAGTCGCTTCAAACTAAATACATCTCATTGGACCTTTCAAACGAAAGCATCTTATTGGATAATTCAAACGGTCAACATAAATTTCATTTTCATGCAATCCATTTTGCCTTCACGTGCATATTGTATCCTTCATGTGATGATGCAATGGATGATGTCACTAGGATGATGTCATCATCAAGAATGATGACATCATTCTTGTTTCGTACCGCAACGAACCCGAGACTCGACATAAGACGAAGACGACAGATGACTGCACCAACAGACTCCCCCTCAGATGTTGACGAGTCTTAAGTGTCGAGTCTTCAACGTCTTTAGTCTGTATCAGTCTGAACGCTCTCTAAAATATCTCACAGTGTAAGCATCCTCAAATCATTATCTTCTCTTTTCATCATCATCTATAGACTCCCCACGAACAATCTCTACATGGATGTCTTCCGACTCCCCCTTTCGATATGCTGGGATCGCAGTCTGGCACGTTGAAATCACAAAGTCTTCAGGTATCGGAACCTGGTTCTCTATCACTTAGAAACTTGCACATCCTCTACCTCACAATAAATTTTTTGATGATAACTTGTAAAAATAATCTCATCATCTAATGAATCACTCGCAGACATTATACATTCAAAGAATGATTTTACAGTGTTAATCTTTAATGAACCACTTGAAGATATATCATTTTTTCAAAATAACACACTCTCCCAAACCATCTGTTCATCATGTTTAGCACTCGGAATTTTGAAGATTAGTTCTCCCACACCAGTTGTCGAAAATCTTTTTGATTTTTTCAAAAATTTATGCTAAAACACACTAAAATCTTTTTGGATTTTTGACAGAAGAGAAATAAAATGCAGTAAAGAAATATTTACAAACATTATTTTTTGTGAGTTTGTGTAAGAAGATCATATCAGCTTATGAGACAAATCACCAACACCGTTAAGCTTGATTTCATTTTATGTTCTAAACAATTTACCTAGATTGTCAGTATACTGGTCCACATAAATTTTCACACAACGTTCAACTGATCCGAGATACGATATTAATGTCTTAGAAACTAAAACTTATCAGTGTCCCACTACTTGAATATACTCCCGTATCCAGATCCCAATATTCAGTCTTACAGGTGAGTATACCACAGATGATATCTGGAAAGGGTTAGGTGCGAAACCGTGAGAGCTTAGGTCAGAACTTCCGTTCAGCAGAGAGATGACGGCTCGACTTTTGGTGGGTACCCTTTAGAGGATCTTTGTTTACAACAGCAATGACTATCAATTTTATTGTTTCATCGATTTGCTAAGGGCGGCGCTTTTTCAAGCATTTGCAGAAAGTATTATCCGGGGACTAGGTCAGTACTTCCATACAGCAGAAGTCCCGGGATAATACCCCAGATATCACTGAGCATAAAGACCTAGTATCTCAGAATAAGGGATCTTTCAAACAAGATTTCAGAGGTTACCTATATATCCAAGAAGTTGTTACTCACAGAATAAGCAAGTTTGAATTTTTACGATTTATATCTCTTCACAATTTACTAAATGTGTAAAAATCTACTGACACATCCGCAGTAAGATTGTTTATCACTTTTAAACTTTCCAATTCTTTAGTATGTTGTGATAGTCCACTGATGTACTATCATTTCCTCTTTTTCACAACAAACTCATTTTTGGATTTTATCATGTTTTTGGCTTTTTCAAATTTTCTAATGTTTTTGGATTTTCTGAAAATTTCTACTCCCCCTAAAATGCAAACACATTAACGAAAATTGAAAACAAAACTGTACAAAATCATGACAACCGATATTAAATCGCCTCAATTCGCCATTCACTTGGCATAAACAATCAGAACTCCCCCTATCAACAAACTATTTTCTCATTTAGATTTCAAAACACTTAAGTTTGTTTTAATCAAAATGATTTTTCCGGAAAATAAGTTTGGTTGATTTTACAACTTGTAGGTATATCAATACTAAGTTCGGGGATGTGGTTCATCATCTTGTCTCTCAAACACTTGTAGGAAAATGCAAGTACAAATTAATGTCCTTGATTTACCATATGCACAAGTTATGCACAATCAAATCATCTAACCACTTGTAAACAAACAACAAACCTTTTTACCGTTAGCATGATTGACATTACCGTAGTAAATTCCTCAAGAAAATGCCGATACCTGCTCCTCGCTTACCAACCTAGAAGCTTCGGCATAGTACTTTATGCTGTAAAAATTTCAACACATTTTCAATCTAAGTTGAAGGACTATTTCACAAATACACATTTACACGAAAGATGCCGATTCCTGATCCACGATATAAACATGGGATCTCCAGCAAGTCCAGTGTTTTACTCAAACATAATGTCCACCCAAGCCTCACCAGCCTTGGGTGACTTAGGAACACATCTGTCCCACCAACATTTTGATTTATAAAACTCTTTAGCACCCTTTACCTTCTTATCAACCATCTTCCCAAAAATGTGTTTGACTTTCCCGTTGAAAGCCTTCTCAACAACAAGTTCTCCTTTATCAGCAAAGAATTGATTTGAGATTTCTACCTTTCCAACTTTCTTCATCAAATTTTCCTTTGATAGTGACGGAAAATTCTCATCGTTCACCACTGGAACGGAATTCACAATCTTTTTATCAACCAGTGACTCCTCTGATTTTATGGAATCAGATTCATTGTCAGAATTACTCTCAGATTTAACAACCCATTTTTGTTTACTTAAATCACCTCTTCTTTTGTAAAACCTTTTTAACAATTTTTACAGATTGTTCTTTCTTATCAACACAAATTTTTCTCAAAACAGAATTAGAAGAAACTCCCTGTTTTTGGTAGTTGGTCTTGGGGCAATTCCATGCTATGTGTCCAACTTCCTGGCATTTGAAACAGGCTCTTCTGTCAACTATTTGAGCAGATTTTCTCACATTCTTCTTCACTTCAGCAAGAAACTCTCGATTCGACTGTTTCCAGAAAGGTTTCTTCTGTTCATCTTCAGAACTCCCACCTGAAACAAATTTTGTTTTTGGTTTATAAGTTTTCTGATTTTTATAATTTTCTTGTGAAATAAAACCATGACCTTTTTTTTTGAGATTACCATTATGGTTTGGTTTCTTTCGATAACCTGAACCATAACCGTAACCCTTTTTCTTGTTCAATCTCTGTTGAACTCTTGAAGTGTACTTTTTAGGTTTTTCAGTAAGATTTACATCTTTTATTTCAGAAATATTAATTTATGTTAATTTGAAAACCTGTTTGATCATTTCAGTTTTGACACTTCTTATTGGAAATTCCTCATCAGAATATAATTTGTCTGAATCATTCAATGTATATGCTACTTTGATTGATTCATCATTCAAATTAGATTTTGATAACAGAAATTCTTTATTGTAAACCCTCTTAACCGGCGAACTCGGACTTTTCTTAGACGAACTCGAACTATCTGACTTTGACTCCAACTTTGACTCTTCATCCATATCCAACACCTGATCGACAACTCTCTTAACTAACTCAGACTCATGATCAGTGTCAGACGCTGTGAATGTGACATCAATATTGTCTGGTAATTCGTTAGTGATTTCAGACTTTAATTTGATGTTTAGAGCCTGGTCTACTTGTTCCTCATTTGGTTTCCTGGGGGAATAACTTTCAAATATAGGAGGCGGACATCTGTTATACTTGACACTTGGTTTCTTACCAGTATCCTCTTCTTTTTCTTTCTTCTTGAAAGCTTCAAGACCTGCAACAGTGGGATAAACACGATCAATCAAATAATCGCAAGTAGTACAACTCAAAAGTAATCGATTGATCCTTTCACTCTCGATTCTCTCAAGTTCCAACTCCTTCTTCAAGTTAGCACACTCTTCAATATAGTCATTAATGACACTTTGCTTTGTCATTAACGTTGCACTCATTTTTTCATTTGCTTTTTCGATTTCTGCATTTGTCCTTTTCAGACTGTCAACTGTCTTGTTCAGTACATCGTATGACTCTTTAACATACTTCACATCAGACAATAAATCTTCCTTCATTTTCTCTAACTCAGCAATCTTTTTATCTTTTTCTTCACAAACTTTGCAAGCTTCTGAACATTTCTCACAAGGCTTTGTGACTTCAACCACCTTTTCAACTATCTTTTCGACTTCAACAGTCTTTTCAACTTCTACAAGTTTCTCGACCTCAACAATCTTTTCGACAATCTTTTCAATTTCAACTATTTTCTCAGCTTCCATGAGTTTCTTGACTTCGACAATTTTCTCCACTACTTTTTCTACTTCAACAATCTTCTCTATTGCAATCTCAGCAGTTGCTTCATCTTTTGTTTCTACAGCTTCAGTCTTCGCCTTTTCATCAGCGAGTAGCTTTGCTGCTTCTAGCTCTCTCTGCAATCGAGCAATCTTCTTCTGATTCAGCATCTCAACTTTATCTGCATAGAAAAAATTAAAACTATCAGGATCAATGCTTTTTCTACATTTGTTAAGATACTCTTCCTCATCATCCGTATCAACATCACTTCCAAGATCTGGAAATATCGGAATCCTTTTCTGACAATCCTCATTCTGATCCAAAATCCTGGTAACTAATGCGACATCTGGTTTAGTTCCACTAGGTATATACTTATCCCAGCTAAACCCCTGTGCAACAAACTCATCACTTTGGTCTATTATCCCATAATAAGCGTTCCTATTGGCTTCTTCAATCATTTTCCCATGAGCAGTTTGTGGTTCCTTTTGTTGAGGTTTTTGATCGATTTGATGAACGATTGATTTCTGATAATAATTGCTCTTTTCTTGACTTCCAGTTGACTCTTGGTTTTTACATTCCCGTTTAAAGTGACCCTTTCCTTTACATTGGAAACAGGTAACTTTGACTTGTCAAAACCAAGTGGAGATGTAGCCATTCCTCGAAACTCGTCTCTGCCAGTAACCTGTTGAAATTTTTTAGCTCTCCTGCAGGCACTAGCTAAGCACCACTTCACATCCATCAGCTTAAGCTGTTCTGCATCGATTTGGTCGTAATCTTCCTTTGTGAGCATTGGATTACCAATTCTTCTAGCAATCAAACTTTCATACAACTCTAACATGGCGACAAGAGATGCCATGTGTTGCTTTGCCACCTCAGGAGGAAGATGTTGACTATTCTGAATGTTCAAGGTCACATTACACTGCAGATTTGTAGAATTTTGCTTCTGAGGGCTAGGTGTGTTGCTGCTTGGATCAAAGCTTGAGAATGATGAAGTAGATCCACCCTTTTGAGTTGTAGTACTTGCATTTGGACTTGCAGAACCATCAGCACTAAATGCAGTACTAATCTTTGGACTTTGACTGGGAGTGGCCTCAAACTTGTTCCCTCGATAGTACAGACTGACATCTTGCTTTGCATTTGGATTTGTCATGATAGCTGTCTTTTGAATATCCAGCTCCTGCTCTTCGATTTTCTGAATAAACTGAGCCAAATTCATGCTTTCGGACTTTCTAATAAGTTTCACAACCATCAAATATGTTCCCCACTTATGCTGTGGTAACGCCTCAGCTAATTTGTCAACCCACTCATCGTCCTCTTTCTTGATGTCCAATCTACCCATTTCCAATACCAGATGACAATATCTATCAATGGTTTGTTTCGTAGTTTCATGATCGAAAGCTGTAAACATATCGAATGATTTTTTCAATAACGCATTTTTGTTTTTGATCATATCAGCACTCCCTCTGAATTTCTGAATCAAAGCCTCCCAGATGGATCTAGCTGTTCCGTTATGATGAAGTAACACAAAAATATCTTTTTTAATAGCTTGCTGAAGAATGCTGATCATCATTTTCTCACTTGTGTATTTCAACTTGTCAGCTTCTGTAAAATCATTAAAACCCTTATCTAATCCACGTTCATTCTTTGGTTTCTCATAATCTTTTAGCAGTGAACACCATGCATCGAATCTGTAAGCTTGAACCCAGTTCTCGAATCGGTTTTTCCAACCCTGAAAATGTTCAATGTACATGAGTTTCGGTGGTTTTTTATGAGTTCCCGTCTCATTCTCATTATACAACGCTTCAACAGCGGTTACAGGGGCAACGGGTGTCGCGAACGCATTGTAGAACTCTTCCATGTCTTAAAAAATTGATATATTTCGGCAAATACCTAACAACACACAAACAAAACACAATCAGATTAAAGATTTATCAGTTAATAGAAACGAACTGGTACTCGAACTGGTGATTATTCTGAGCGGATTGAGGGTTGACACATTTTGCAGACTGCTATGACCCGGAACAAATACAAATTATTTGACCCTTTTACGTGCAAACTGACTGACTTTCAAATGACCTGATGAATACTTCAAGCGAACTGTACAAAATTCAAACGATCTGGATTTCGTACGACCAGAAGAATGATTTTAACCACTCTAAGTGAACTGATGACTTTTTCAAGCAACCTGAACAACTCGTATGATCTAAGGAACTCAAACTTCCAACAACCTGAACTGGTGGAAATAGAATCTTGTGTAGACAATCTCAAACCTTGGGCCGAGATATTTAAGTTACAAACATTCACAAACACATTTGACTGCTTTTTGTAATTGGGCTTCAAATCTTCGAAATGATCGAAATAATGATTTTATCACATGGGCTTTTTTAAAAAAAATTGGACCGATACATTTCCAACAACTGATTGGACTTTTAAAATGTACTTATCCGACAAACTGATTGGGCTTAATAATCACATTCAATGTACCGACAACATCACATGATCAAATGTCATCTTGATATTAAAAAAAACTAACATCCTTTAATACACCGCACAAAGTAATTTGACACCAACTATAGTGCTGACACATATGATAGAAATCGATTTCTGATTGAACCGTTAAAAAAATTCCTGTGGTGTCACTTTGATTTTAATATCTTGATTGTACTGAGATGAAACACAGTAGCCGACACTTTTCTTATTATCAATCAATTTAATTTGATTATACTTATAAAGTCTCATGAACCAATGATATATGATTGGGCCGCACTACTTGTTCAATCTATATCCAAATTTAGGCCGACAACAATTTTTTTAATGTGATTGGGCCGCTTATTGCCGACAATTAATGATGAAACATTTTGATTGGACCACTAAAATCACTTATCTGACAAGTGATTGGGCTTCAACATCCACTAACTTTGACCGACAATAACATTAACAATAAAAAAAAAAAACTGATTGGGCCTTTAATATGCAAGACATGGGCCATCATCTTTAAACTGATCACATGCATCGGTCATATTTGATATTCATTATCAACTGATTGGACCGCTATATTTAGTGGACGCTACACTGCATATCACATGCAAACTTAATCTTGTTTTAAATGAAAGCACATGGGTCACTTGAACAACACTATCACATGTATCGATTATGAATCACATGCTAGCTGACAACAACATGATTTCTTTTCCAATTACTGACAACTTTGATTAAAGTATCACACGTCTCGATATGTGTTTTCAAGCGAAACTTGAACACAGTCAATTTCAAGTGAAAGCGGGTGTTTCGCTTCAAACACCACCAAATTTCAAGCGAAACTTGAACTTTTCAAGCGAAAGACCTGAAATTATACAAGCGAAAACTGGTGTTTCGCTTCAAACACCACCAAATTTCAAGCGAAAGGTCAACAGTTCGATCAAGCGAAAGGTGGTTTTCAGTCAATTTTTACTAGATTTACTTCGAATTTTAAGCCGATATTCTCAAGGGTTGGTTAAAACACACTTTTACACACACTGAGAAAAATTTGTCTGATTTTAACCGTGAAATCTTTGACATTTTGAAAGAAGGTGTAGAAAAACAGAAATTTTCAAGCTGAATCGTATAGAACTCCTCCTCCTCAGCTCTCATACCAATTGTAGGATCGGATTGTGACCTAAACGATTCGTTTGGAAGAGCTCAAATCCGTTTCAGAGGCGGAAACTAAGAAACAGATGTAAAAACAGCTTGACTCACACTTTAATCCTCTTGTATATTGATTTTACAATGTTTACAATCAAAGGAAAAACCGGCAGTACCTCGGTATTACTTGGCAAATTCTGTTACAAATGAACTAACCACTAGCCTATTTATAGTACTCATGTTTCGCTTGAAACATACATGACCTGTTCAAGAGAAACCTTCTCAAAATGCATTCAAGCGAAAGTCACTTCAAACTAAATACATCTCATTGGACCTTTCAAACGGAAGCATCTTATTGGATAATTCAAATGGTCAACATAAATTTCATTTTCATGCAATCCATTTTGCCTTCACGTGCATATTGTATCCTTCATGTGATGATGCAATGGATGATGTCACTAGGATGATTTCATCATCAAGAATGATGACATCATTCTTGTTCCGTACCGCAACGAACCTGAGACTCGATATAAGACGAAGACGACAGATGACTGCACCAACAGAATCCCCCTCAGATGTTGACGAGTCTTAAGTGTCGAGTCTTCAATGTCTTTAGTCTTTATCAATCTGAACGCTCTCTGAAATATCTCACAGTGTAAGCATCCTCAAATCATTATCTTCTCTTTTCATCATCATCTATAGACTCCCCACGAACAATCTCTACTTGGATGTCTTCCGACTCCCCCTTTCGATATGCTGGGATCGCAGTCTGGCACGTTGAAATCACAAAGTCTTCAGGTATCGGAACCTGGTTCTCTATCACTTAGAAACCTGCACATCCTCTACCTCACAATAAATCTCGTTGCTAAAAAAAAAGAAACGATTTATTGAAATCATTCAAGCGATTTATTTCTCTCAAAACTAGCTCTTTATGTCCCCTTTACTCACCTTCTGGACGGCCGCCGACAACAAAGGATTGAACCGACGACACCGCTGGTATCCCCACCAGCCCAGTTTCGAGACCGCCGTGCCTCCGCCGCTTGACTGTTCCCAATTACTCGCTTACGGCTTTGCTCTATTCCTTTTTTTTCAATATATTATTGAGGTAATCGTCTACTTCTTTGTTTGGTCAGTTGTGATTAACATGTTTTAATATGGCATCGTAATCTCGATCTATATCCGGCGAACTTGGGATTTTGGGTTGGGTTCCGGCGACACCGTATAGAGAGGGAGGAAAAATCGATTGTATGTATATATGTTGGACTCTCTCTGTGTTTATATATATATATCGATGTGTTTGTATTTCGTGTAAAAGTAAACTGCTTGGATGTTATTCGTGTACGTATCATTCATACGTACAATGTATGTGTATGTATATCCAAGTTTTTGTGTGTTATCTTGTGTGTGGCTACTGTGTGCATGTTATGTGTGGTGGGTATATGCGATGCATGTATGGTGTGTAAATATGGTGTATGTACGTGTGTGTCTTTAATATTATGTAATATGTGTGTATTTAATATTATGAGTGCATGTGTATATATTTTCTTTTTATTTGAGTGATGTAATGCATGGGTGTGTATATATCGGGTGCGTCTGTGTGTGGGTGTGTGAATGCTTGGTAAGTGTATATGTTATACAATGCGTCTATGCCAGGTGTGTATGTTGGTGAATCATGTGTGTATGCTGGGTATAATGTGTGTTATTTGTGAATGGATTGAAAAGGGCACGAGGATCTATATATTTTGCGTTTTTTATAAATTAACATATGGTACGAGCAAATTAGTAATGGCTAAAATTTGTATTTTTTTTATATAACTGATTAGACTATATCAAAATATACTAATATTTTCTAATAAGATAAACAAGAATTTTAGTCAAGTTTCTAAAATATAAATATAATATATATATATATATATATAGATATTCCTTGTTACAAATGTGATAACTTATAACTTATAGAACATGGCAATTTAGTACTTGTGGTGAGTGTTAAAAGAATGTGTACACTTATAATATATTACAGGTAAGTTAAATTAGTCGGTCGTCGAAAAAAAATGTTAAGAACGATACTTTTAAACATGGTTTTAAAAATCCCGACTAGGTGCCGATTAATCCTCGTTTAATCGTCGATTAATCTCGATTAATTTCCGGTTAATTACAATTAATCGCGGTTATATCCGCTTAATCCCCGGTTAATCCCGATTAATCGCTAGTCCCCACTCCACCGACCGACTAGCAATTAACGATTTCTACAACCCTGATTTTAAATTAAAAGTATAATAATAAAACTAATATCGAGAATACGGGATTTAGGTGCGTAATCTTTGAAGAGGACTTTAACTATGGATTTTACTTTTGGTTGCTAAACTAAGGTACGGATTCTCGTTTTTGACATCGTAGTATTTTTATTTGTTATCTTGGTCACTCTTTGATACGTGTTCTTTGGTTCTCTCATGTTACTACATTTTTATTATCACGTCCGTTACTTTGTAGTACGGATTTTCTGTTTCCGTTTGTTGTCCCATATTCGTATCATACATCTGATAAGTTGGTTTTAGCATGCACTATACCTTAGTAATTGTAATCAGTGTTGCACGTTCTCGTTAGCTTTAATTTTTGTACTCTGTCACCCGAGCATGTTTGGTTTGATTTGGTTTGGTTTGGTTTGGTTTGGTTTGGTTTGGTTTGGTTTGGTTTGGTTTGGTTTGGTTTGGTTTGGTTTGGTTTGGTTTGGTTTGGTTTGGTTTGGTTTGGTTTGGTTTGGTTTGGTTTGGTTTGGTTTGTAGAGATGGAACAATGCGTGTACACCGTACTCATCGTCTCATAGGTGCATGGACTAGCTAGCTGTGTACTTGTTTTGTTGTTTAGGCTCGTGGGTGATTCTGTCTGACGTGACTTAATATATTGTTATGTGTAGTCACGTAGTTTAACATCTATATATGTTTGATATGTTTTTGATTTTGTCATGATATTTTTCGATAGAGTAAACTTCCGTTTTGCTCCCTGTGGTTTGGTCACTTTAACGGTTTTGCCCCAAACCTTTAAAAATAGCCATTTTGCTCCCTGATGTTTTGGTTTTGTTGCCAGTTTGCTCCCTGCGGGGAGCAAAATGGAAAAACAAACAATTTGGATAGAGTTAGAGGCGGGGAGCAAACTGGCAAAAAAACCGAAACATCAGGGAGTAAAATGGCTATTTTTAAAGGTTTGGAGCAAAACCGTTAAAGTGACCAAACCACAGGGAGCAAAACGGAAGTTTACTCTTTTCGATATGTGTTCGTTTATTTTTCGGTCAAGTATTGGGTTATACCTCGGACTCTGTTCAGATTTTGTTTCCGTAGAAGTTTGGTTTCTGGTTTGAAATAAAGTCTGTTTGGATTTCATACTTTATTATGTCTGTTATTGTACTGTTGATTTTTCCATAACTGAGCAACCTTTGGCTCAACCGTATTTTTTTTTGTTGTGTTGTCTTTTGTTGTCAGGTAATCGGGGGAACTTGGGGAACCAGTGATGATGAGAGTAAAATGCAGTTCAAGAATAAACACTTTTGTTTATTTCATTATTGAAATTAATTAAGACTTAAGATTTCTTGGTCTGTTTTAAGACTTTTGTTTATCTTTCGGGCTCAACTTTTCTTTTTAAGTGGATTGGGGTGTTAACCTACGCTCTTCCATGGGCTGAGGTGCGAGAGCTAATGATGCTTGAGTTCTGCCCTCCCCATGAACAACTGAAGCTTGAATAAGAATTCTGGCACTTGAAGCAAGTTGGTGATGATAATCTGGTGTATACTACCCGATTAAAGCAGTTGAGCTTGATTGTCCCTCACTTGGTTTCGACTCCTAGGCGGATGATAACCAAGTACATCAACGGTCTATCTCCACCTATGCGTGATTCCATCAAGGCAGCCCAGCTTGGAATTATTGAAGAAGTCTATCGTTTGGCAGCAAGTTTGAACAACAACCGTGTGCGTGATAAGCAATTTGCTACTCCTGTTACATCAAAGTCTACAAATCAGGTCACTCAGCAGCCAAGTGGCAGCAAGAACAAGAAAAGGAAATCTCAGGGTTCAGGATGCAATGCTATTGTTCCTGCGGCAAACCCTGCTGTTAAACCTGCTCCAGCGACTACTGCTGCTAACCCCATTGTTCCTGAAGCTAAGAAACAGTACACTGGTCCTCACCCGAAGTGTACCACTTGCAACTACCATCACCCTGCCACTTTTGCATGTCGTTTGTGCACCAACTGTAATGGCTATGGTCACACGACTCCCTACTGTCGCCAAGCTAACCCAGCTCAACCAGCTCAGCAAGCCCTAGCTCAGGCAGCTCAAGCAGCTCTTCCAGTTCCTCTTCAGAACCCAGGTCCCATCAATGTTGTTCGTGCATGCTTCCAGTGTGGTGATACCACTCATCTTCGTAATCGTTGCCCCCAGCTGAATCAAGATCAACATGTAGCCGCTCGTGGACGAGCGTTCAACCTCAATGCTAATCAGGCTCGCAACAACAATGATGTGGTGAATGGTACGTTTCTTGTGAACAACCTTTATGCTGTGATTCTATTTGATACTGGTGCCGATAAAAGCTTTGTGTACGTGGAGTTTGACTCTTTGATAAACTGTACACGCTCTAAGTTACCTGAGTCGTTCTCTGTTGAGGTCGCCAATGGTAAGTCGATTCTTGTTAATTCTATTGTGCGTGATTGTTCCCTGACTCTTAACGATCACGTACTCTCTATTGATCTCATACCCATGCGTTTGGGTAGTTTTGATGTTATTATCGGTATGGATTGGTTGCGTAAGAACCATGCGGAGATTGTTTCTCACGAGAAGCTTGTTCATCTTCCTCTACCATCCAGTGATCTTTTACTTGTTTATGGAGACCGACCTTCGAAAGGACTGAAGCTGATGTCATGCACACAAGCGAGCAGATGTTTACGTAAACAGAACCTTGCTTTCTTGGCCCACGTGGTGGAACAAAAAGGTAAGGGGAAGAACATAAGCGACGTTCCGGTGGTGTGTGATTTCACTGATGTTTTTCCTGAAAATCTTCCTGGTCTTCCTCCTCCTAGATCCGTTGACTTTCGTATTGATCTCGTACCTGGCGCGACTCCTGTCGCCAAGGCTCCCTATCGTCTTGCACCTTCTGAGATGCAAGAACCATCCAGCCAACTACAGGAATTGCTCGATAAGGTTTTTATTCATCCAAGTACCTCTCCGTGGGGTGCTCCCATTTTGTTTGTCAAGAAGAAGGATGGTTCATTTCATATGTGTATCGACTATCGTGAACTTAATATGCTAACCGTGAAGAATCGTTACCCTCTACCACGTATCGATGACCTGTTTGACCAACTACAAGGCGCGTCCTGTTTCTCTAAGATCGATCTTCGTTCTGGTTATCATCAGCTTCGTGTACTCGAGGATGATCTACCCAACACCGCATTTTGTACCCGTTATGGACACTACGAGTTTGTGGTTATGCCTTTTGGTTTGACCAACGCACCCGCTGTGTTCAAGGACCTCATGAATCATGTCTGTAAAACCTATTTGGATCGTTTTGTGATAGTCTTTATTGATGATATTCTTATTTATTCTAAGTCTAAAGCTGATCATGCTCGTCATTTACGTCTCATGCTTGAACTCTTACGTGGTGAACGTCTTTATGCTAAATTTTCTAAGTGTGAGTTTTGGATCGATGAAGTGCAATTTCTTGGTCATGTCGTTAGTAAGCAAGGTATTCATGTCGACCCGTCCAAAATCGAAGCGGTGAAGAATTGGAGTATGCCAAAGTCTGCATCTGAAATTCGTTCTTTTCTAGGATTGGCATGTTATTACCGCCGATTCATTTCGGACTTTTCTAAGATTGTTGTACCTCTCACTTCGTTGACCCAGAAACAGAAACCTTTTGTTTGGGGTCCCGAGCAAGAGGAATCTTTTCAGACTCTTAAGACCTTTTTGTGTAACGCTCCTGTACCTACTCTACCCGATGGGAATGACGATTTCATGGTATATTGTTATGCCTCGAACTGTGGATTGGGCTGTGTGCTCATGCAGCGGCAAAAGGTTATTTCTTATGTCTCTTGTCAACTCAAGGTACATGAGAAAAACTATACTACTCACGATCTGGAGCTTGGTGCAGTTGTATTTGCGTTAAAGATTTGGCGACACTACCTGTATGGTACAAAGTGTGTGGTCTTCACCGACCATAAGAGCCTTCAACATATTTTTGACCAAAAGGAACTGAACATGCGACAAAGACGTTGGGTGGAAGAAATTAACGACCACGACTGCGAAATTCGCTAACATCCTGGCAAAGCGAATGTAGTGGCCGACGCTTTTAGTCGTAAAACTCATTTTAAGGCTATTTGTGTCTCTAGTGATTTGAATGCTTGTATCCGTGAAGCGCAGTATTCGTCAACTAATGAAGGAAGTTTATCTGTTGAAGTCCTTGGTGCTAACATTAATCAGCTCGAAACTAAATCTGATGGTCTTCAGTACTATCTCAATCGTATCTGGGTGCCACATCGCGATAACCTTCATGAGCTCATTATGAATAAGGCTCACAAATCTAGTTACTCTATTCATTCCGGTGCCGATAAGATGTACCAGGATCTGCGTATGACTTATTGGTGGCCGGGCATGAAGAGGGACATTGCTTTGTATGTTTCTAAGTGCCTCACTTGCTCGAAAGTGAAGGCGGAAAATCATCGTCCTTTTGGACTCTTGGAGCAACCTAAGATGCCAGTTTGGAAATGGGATAGCATTGCTATGGACTTTATTACTAAACTACCCCGTACGCCTTTTGGTCACGATAGTATCTGATTGATAGTTGATCGTTTGACCAAATCGGCCCACTTTCTTCCTATTCGTAAAGATTATAAAGTGGAGAAACTTTCTCGAATCTATACCGATGAGATTATATGCCGTCATGGCAAACCTCTTGACATAATCTCTGACCGTGATGGTCGTTTTACTTCGCGTCTTTGGCAAACGTTTCAGTCCGCTATGGGTTCGCACTTGAATCTTAGCACAACCTTTAATCCTCAGACGGATGGACAGACCGAGTGTACTATTCAGACCCTAGAGGATATGCTCCGTTATTGTGTCATCGACTTTGGTTGTAACTGGGATGTACATTTACCATTGATTGAGTTCTCGTACAACAACAGCTATCATTCAAGTATTCAGATGGCTCTTTTCGAAGCTTTGTATGGCCGTAAGTGCCGATCTCCTCTAAGTTGGCACGAGATTGGTGACAAGCAGTTTACTGGCCCTGAAATCATTCAAGAGACAACGGATAAGATTCTTCAGATCCGTGATAACTTGATCAAGGCTAGGAGCAGACAAAAGAGCTATGCTGATGTTAGGCGTAAGCCTCTGGAATTTGATGTTGGTTTCCAAGTCCTTCTCAAGGTATCTCTCTGGAAGGGAGTATTTCGTTTGATGAAAAGGGAAAGCTCGCCCCTCGCTATGTGGGTCCTTTCGCGATACTTGAAAAGATTGGCAAGGTAGCGTACAGACTCGACCTGCCACAGGAACTAAACAACGTGCATCCAGTGTTCCACGTATCTAATCTACGTAAATGCCTAGCCGACGAGGAACTGCGGGTTCCCCTCGAAGACTTGCAAATAAATGAAGTTGTGCAATTTGTGGAGAAACCGGTCAAAATCATGGATCAAGCTGTCAAGCGTTTAAGGCGCAGCAGAATTCCCATTGTTAAGGTTCGATGGGAAGGAAAGCGTGGTGCCGAATTCACTTGGGAATTGAAAAGTGATATGAAGGCCAAGTATCCGCAGCTCTTTGAGCAGTCTTCCTCTAAGATTTCTGGGACGAAATCTCCTAAAGGAGGGGAGACTGTAACGCCCAGCGTCCCTAAACTTTAGGCTTTTGTCAGATTTAGCCCTGAACTTTATCCAATTGCAAGTCTAGTCCTCGTACTATAATATGTTGATACTTTTGATACTTTTGAGTTTAGAATGCTATGAAACTTAATACTATGATACTTGAATCTTGATACTTGATCTGTAATACTATGAAACTTGATACTACGATCTTGATACTTGATTCTTAATACTATGAGACTTGACACTTAAATCTAGATACTTGATTCTTGATGCTTAACTCTAGACACTTGATCCTTAATGCTATGAAATCTAGGTACTTGATTCTTGACACTTGATACTTGATGCTTGGAAATCTAGACTCTTGACTCTTGATACTTATTTGGTGCCTGATTCTTGAGACTCGTGAAACTTGATTCTTGGTTGAACAAGAGACTAGAGTCTTGTCACTGGTGGAATCTATGAAACTTGGAAACTTTTGGGTGTGTAGATGCAATGTAGTTATTCTCTTACCAAATAATGCGCAACGCTTAATCTAACTCACAAAACGAATCAAAGACAGTAACGCGGAAAGGATGTGATTGACCAAGTGGCAATCCGATCGGATGACCACCCGATCGGATGGCCACTCGATCGACCAGCCACCTGATCCATTCCACACCGCCTTAACTTTCACACACACTATAAATAGGCCTGTTACATCACCATTTTCACTAATGTGACAGCCTCACTCGAACAGACGCACGCACACTACTTTTCTCCAATTTCTTGGCGATTTCGGTACGTTTTACACTAGATTCTTGTACTTTCTTGATCTACACTTCATTCTCTACGTGATTCACCTTTGAAATCACACTTTTCACCGTGAAATCTCTTGGATCTAAGTTCTTAAGGATGATGTCATCATGGTGGTTTCTACAAACTGCTATGTGATGTCACTCCTGGCAAGATCTAGCCCAGATCTAAGGAATTTCAGGTGTTTTGCACCAAATCTAAGCTAGATCTAGGATTTTTATAATAAAACTTAAGTTTTCTTCATCTTTTCTTCAATCTTCCACTTTAAATGGTAGAATCCCGGCATAAACGGACTGTAGACTTAATGGGTAGTCTAGAGTAGGTTTGGAGACAGATTGTTGCCGGAAAAGACGACCATGGAACGGATTCCGACATAAACTGTTGTAAACAGACGACTGACTGGACAGGGGTGATTCCCATCCGATCAGAACGGCTGTAAGATGACGAGTTTACTGTTGTCCCGATACGTACTGTGTCGTCACCGTTAATTCAGAAACTTAGAAACTTTACGAAATTATAAACAGGACAAGAGTCGTTCGATCGAATGACAATCCGATCGGATGACCATCCGATCGGACAACCATTTGATCGGCTAACATTTGTCTAGCAAACTTAAATAGTTGAAACTGTGAATCTTGGAAATTTTAAACTTTTCAACACTTAGAAACTTTTTCAGAATCTTGGAACTTGGGAATCTCGATCGAGTGGCAACCCGATCGGATAGCCATCCGATCGGGCATCCATCCGATCAAGGTAACCAAAACACTTAAACTTGACACTTGGACCGAGTGACCACCCGATCGGATAACCATCCGATCGGATAGTCATCTATTCCTTCTCACATAGCCACCCGATCGACTGGCAATCCGATCGGATAGCCATCCGATCGGACAACCATCCGATCCAGTGACTGTTCCGACACTTTGCGCAATCTCGTTATTCTGCACGACTATTATCTGTTGTAATCTAATCAGGCTAATTCTAAAAGAGCTCCCTTTGATCCAATAACAGTTTATATTGTTAAGCAAACACTGTGAGTATACTCGATCCCTTTTTGTTTTAAACTTTGGGATGTAAGTTGTATTCTATAAACTATGATTCTTGAAACTTTTGAATCTAAACTCTATCCTACGTGTATGTGAAACTTGTGATTCTTGATTCTTGATTCTTTGTGCTAAGTGACGTTTAATCCAGAGTGTGTAGTTCCGCCTTAACAATAGTAGCGCTATAGGAGGTGCACCTCTCCCATTATTCTTGGGGGGTATTGTTAGGAGGATTCTAGTTTACCTTGAGTCTTGGGTAAACACTAAAGCATCGGGATACTTGGGCTATCACCGCGTGGACTGCGACACTAGCACGGCTGAAACTATTTTTATACTTACATTGTAGATATGAGTTGTTTTAATCTATTATGCTACTATTCAAACTTGTATACTCGCCGGTACATTTTTGTACTGACTGTATTTTAATACATGTTACAGGCTGACAAGATGCTAGGGATTCTTGAATCAAGCTAGGATGCTGCTTAGAAACACATCTTAGTAAACTAGAATCTTTGAACAATTTGAACAATCTTTATTATGCTATGTAATTGTTATTTTGGTGACGATGTTTTGTTAGACAATTTGCATGAAATCTATTAATCTATATTGAAACAATAGTGTTATGGAATCTCATGAGCAATCTGAACGCTTAGTGCTCGCACCCTGATGTTTCCCCCATCGGTTGGGGTGTGACACATAGCAGACTGAAAGGTCTGCCAAAGACGTGAAGTAAAGCGACCATCACGGTCCGAGATTATGTCGAGAGGTATACCATGAAGGCATCTAATCTCATCGGTATAGATTCAAGCAAGTTTCTTCACTTTATAATCTTCGCGAATAGGAAGAAAGTGGGCTGATTTAGTCAAACGGTCGATGATTACCCAAATACTATCATGACCAGCGGGTGTACGGGGTAGTTTAGTTATAAAGTCCATAGCGATGCTATCCCATTTCCAAACGGGGATTTCGGGTTGTTCAAAAAGACCCGAAGGATGTTGATGTTCAGCCTTTACCTTCGTGCAAGTAAGGCATCTCGAGACGTAAGCAGCAATGTCCCTCTTCATTCCAGGCCACCAATAAGTCATACGCAAATCATGGTACATCTTATCAGCACCTGGATGAATAGAGTATCGGGACTTGTGAGCCTCATTCATAAAGAGCTCACGAAGATTATCGTGATCAGGCACCCAGATGCGATTTAGATAGTATTGAAGCCCATCAGACTTAGTTTCAAGTTGATCCACAGTAGCACCTCGTATTTCAATAAAGAGACTACCTCCATTAGCTGACGAATACTGAGCTTCACGGATACAAGTATGAAGATCACTAGAGATATGAAAACAACGGATAGTATTCGCATGAGTCTTACGACTAAGAGCAACGGCCACGACATTCGCTTTTCCAGGGTTATAGCGAATTTCGCAGTCATAGTCGTAAAGCAATTCCACCCAACGTCTCTGTCACATGTTCAGTTCCTTTTGGTTAAAGATATGTTGAAGGCTCTTGTGGTCAGTGAAAACCACACACTTAGTTCCATATAGGTAGTGTTGCCAAATCTTTAATGCAAACACAACTGCACCAAGCTCCAGATCGTGAGTAGTATATTTTTTCTCATGTATTTTGAGTTGGCGGGAGGCATAAGCAATAACCTTGTCTCGTTGCATGAGCACACAGCCCAAGCCACGGTTTGAGACATCACAATATACCACGAAGTCATCATTCCCCTCAGGGAGAGTAAGCACAGGTGCGTTACACAGAAGAGTCTTCAGAGTTTGAAAGGATTCCTCCTGCTAGGGACCCCAAGCAAAAGGTTTCTCTTTCTGAGTCATAGAAGTAAGAGGAACGGCGATCTTAGAAAAGTTCGAGATGAATCGACAATAATAACCCGCCAATCCTAGAAAGGGACGAGTCTCAGATGCAGATTTAGGTGTACTCCAAATCTTCACAGCTTTGATTTTAGAAGGGTCGACATGAATACCTTACTGACTAACAACGTGCCCAACAAATTGTACTTCATTCATCCAAAACTCGCACTTAGAGAATTTAGCGTATAGACGTTCACCACGTAAAAGTTCAAGCATCAAGCGTAAATGACGTTCATGATCAGCTCTAGTTTTCGAATAAATGAGAATATCATCAATAAAGACTATCACAAAATGATCCAAATAAGGTATACAAACACGATTCATGAGATCCATAAACACAACGGGTGCGTTGGTCAAGCCAAAAGGCATGACCATGAACTCGTAGTGTCTATAACGAGTGCGAAACGCGGTTTTGGGTACATCATCTTCGAGAACACGGAGCTGATGATAACCAGATCAAAGGTCGATTTTCAAGAAACTGGACGCGCTTTATAGTTGGTCGAATAGATCATCGATACGACGGAGAGGGTAACGATTCTTAACGGTAAGCTTATTAAGTTCACGGTAGTCGATACACATACGAAACGAACCATCTTTCTTCTTGACGAATAGCACAGGAGCACCCCACGGAGAGGTACTTGGACAAATGAATCCTTTGTCGAGCAGTACTTGTAGCTGGCTGGATAGTTCTTGCATCTCGGAAGGTGCAAGTCGGTAAGGAGCCTTGGCGACAGGAATCACACCAGGTATGAGATCAATACGAAAATCGACAGATCTAGGAGGAGAAGACCAGGAAGATCTTCAGGAAAGACATCAGGGAAATCACACACTACTGGAACATCGCTTATGTTCTTTCCCTTGCCCTTTTGTTCCACCATGTGGGCCAAGAAGGCAAAGTTCTGTTAACGTAAGCACCTGTTCGCTTGGGTGCATGACATCAACTTCAGTCCTCTACAAGTTCGGTCTCCATAAACGTGTAAAGTATCACCGGACGGGAGAAGAAGACGAACGAACTTCTCGTGACAAGCAATCTTGGCATGATTCTTAGGCAACCAATCCATGTCGATTATGACATCAAAACTACCCAATTGCATGGGTATTAGATCAATAGTAAATACGTGGTCATTAAGAGTCAAGGAACAACCACTGAGAATAGAATCAACTAGAATCGATTTACCATCGGCAATCTCAACCGAAAACGACTTAGGTAGCTTAGAGCGTGCACAGTTTAACAAAGATTCAAATTCTACGGACAAAAAGCTTCCGTCGGTACCAGTATTAAATAGTATCAAAGCGTAAAGGTTATTGATGAGAAACGTACCATTAACGAGAAACGTACCATTAACGACATCATTGTCGTTACGAGCCTGGTTAGCATTAATGTCGAACGCTCGTCCACGAGCGGCTTGTGACACCTATGCCTCTGCGACCATCAAACAAAAACCAAATCAATGAAATATTGGGTTTCATACTTGGAATTTTGTGTAAACATGTGTATCGTTTGCACATGTCAATTCTTGTTCGATTTCGGGCCTTAAATCGCTTTCTGGAAGGTTATACGCGATCTGATGCGTAAATATAACTAGTTTAATGCAACAAACACTCTGGAATAGTGACATAGGCTTAACATACCTTAAATAACCTTTACATAACTTAAAAATAAGTTTTGGATGGTTTGGTAAGCAGAAATCAAGTTTGTTCGCTTACAGGGACTAAAATTGACAAACTGCGAAAGTGTGCCAACTTAAACTGTAACGAACAATACGGAACTTGATCATAAGTTAAATATTCCCTAAATATCCTTTACATAGCTTAGAAATAGGCTTTGAGGTGTTTTGTGCGCAAAAAAATAAACTTTATGTTCATTCAGGGACTAAAAGCATCAAAAGTGCATAAGTTTGCATTTTCGCGCTTATCTTACGTTCTGAATACATCCGGACATCCAAAAATTTATGTAAGCATTAAAATATTTTATTTTACTGTTTGGCATAATAAAATTCAATTCGTCGCTTGATTTGGATCGTTTTTGCGTTCGTAATTACGACTTCCGTCGTAATTAACCGAACAATGCAACCGTACGACCAAACGAACCGACATCCGACATATTTTTGAACATGTTTTGAGTTCCCTATAATTTAACTTCATTTTAGAGCCTTGAAATGAGGTTAACGGGGCTTAAACGTGTCAAAAATGAGCTGAAATGCAAGATTCTGAAGTTCAGGGACCAAAATTGACATTCTGCCATAGTTATCTTAGGAAGGGACCAAATGAAAATTCTAAATTCCAGCTTGTTCCAGCTGTTCCCCTCATTTGCACATGGTTTTAATGAAACTATGGGCTCCCATGGTTTCACAAAACCATGGGCACATGTGTACGGATGAGATTGAAGCTCGTTTTACGATGAACGATCCTAACGGTTCTAGATTTCCTATATATACCAACCTCCTTTCACTTGCAAAACCCACAATGATATGATTTTGGCTCTCTAAGTTGAAGTTTACGCTTCATACCTGAGAGTAAATCGGATCATAGCTTGCGGGGACCTTTTGTAAGTATTCTTTCGTTCTTTTCATTCGTTTTTATCGTTAAAGTCAAACTGCGTTTGACTTTCTGCTTTGACCAGTTTATGGTCAACGCGAAGTTCGTTTGAACTTCATAACGTGAGAGTAATCACGATGGTTATGGTCCCTAGTGACTATACCTACTGATTACCACGTTATCTAGGCTCAGTGACGAGTCGTAGTTTCGGCCAAAATGCGTTTTCTCGCGTATTTTGTAAACAAGCTACTTATAGGTATCAAAACCGTTTGTTTTGATACCAAACCTGTTTTCCTACTTAACTAAACATGTTTTAGCATGTTTAGCTCGTCACTTTATAGTTTAGTGCTTGTGTAGAGTCGTAAGTCAAGCGGACTAAACACCCGCTTAGACTTTCGAACACGACCCGTTTGGTCGATCATTAGGATCCGACCAAACCTGTTTAGTGACCATAGTAGCATAGGGAATAACCTTCCGAGGTTATACCTTATGGTCACCTAGGTTTAATTAATCTTATGATAGGTAGTTTATATGCCTTAGGAAAATTACCAAAATACCCTTTTTACGCATAAATTCATTTTAAGCATATGTAACCTAAATTTTGACATCTAAACTGATTAGACAGTAATATTAGACATGTTAATGCATATATTACTTGTCATAGGACTAGTTAGGCGTTCCGAACGCGTTTTACGCAAACGACG
Source organism: Helianthus annuus (assembly GCF_002127325.2). Taxonomy (NCBI): domain Eukaryota; kingdom Viridiplantae; phylum Streptophyta; class Magnoliopsida; order Asterales; family Asteraceae; genus Helianthus; species Helianthus annuus. The sequence goes on along the minus strand of NC_035444.2, from coordinate 98,400,468 downwards.
CATTAAAGTAGCGTAAGCTACCTAAACGGGTCATATCGGGTCGTAAGCACTTAGGTTAGGTTTCATTTTAGTATGTAGGCTTTGTTAGACCATATCATATGACTTCCAATACTCATTTGGTTTACCAAACCTCATACTATCCGATCTTCTGAGTTAGGTCCGGTTATTAATGTAGTTACCTATATTAGGTGCCGTTTGATTTCCATGATCCCTCTAGCTTTGCTTGGTTGTTGTTCAAGACTTCTAAGCACCCTCAAGTGAGTACATTGACCCCTCTTTTACTGTTTTTCAAACGTTTTGGGGTGAAACAATGTGCCTACTTGTTACTTTCATGTTTCATGTTTTTATATCGTATACTTGCTATGTTCATTAGTACACTATTAGTACATGATTTCATTATGTTTTTATGCTATGTATGTCCATTGTGTGCATACTTAGTACATTTTTTACAATACATTTTGTTGCATATGCTCATCCAGCATATGGACACATTGAATTACATTTTGAACCGTTGTAACTATTTGACTATGTGAACCGTTGTAACCATTTGATTATGTGAACCGTTTGTAACCATTGAATTATGTGAAACCTTGTAACTGTTGAACCATGTGAACCATTTGTATCTGTTGATTGACATGAACCGTTTAAAATCTGTTTGAACCGTTGGGTTAGGGAAGTGATTAGGTAACGGGGCGGGTGTAATGTGCTAAAAGCATGGTGGATACGCCGCTGGTACTTCCTATATATAAGTGCTTTTAACACATTATATATCGTTGCGTTATCTGGATCACTTGGGCTAGGTTATCAAAAACAAAGTTATACTACAAGGTTTTTCTAACAATATATATATACTATTCGAGTTTTTATTTCAAAAATGATTTCCAATCTGGGTTTAGTTAAACAAATGTTTTTGGAGTTAAGAAGCATGGCTACGAGATTTTATAAATTATAATCAACTTGATTTGAGTTGGTTAATTATGTCGCAATGCTATACTTTTCAAAATAAGGTTTTTAAATAAGCATTGCAACATGTAAAATGAGCCATGAATCTGACACTCACATAAAACCAATGTACTCGCTGGCATTTTTATGCTGACGTATTTTCACTTGTGTTTCAGGTAGAATAGTTGATGATATTTGATGATGATATTGGTGTATGCTCACATAGGAATGGACGAGGCCTTCGTGACTTAATAACAACGAAAGACTATTTGTTTATGTTTTGTTTCAATTTCCAATGTAATCTAATACATTTGATTTAATAAAACGAAACTATTTATTTGGTTTGAAACAATGATTCTGTTACAACACTCCCCGACGTTTCCGCCACGTTTTGTTATTTTACGTGGTCGGGGTGTGACAGAAAAGTTGGTATCAGAGCCAATGGTTATAGGGAATTAGGTTATTAGTAATGCTTTGACCTAGTCTATAACCTTCCTAGGACCCTAACACGGGTTTACTTGCGTTTAGTCATAAAACAATACCGTTGCCTATCTTTAGGCAACAACCACAATAAGAACACAAAATTCGAATCTGCTTTGAAAACTAATCATCTGTTCTAGGATGATTTATTATAAGGTTTTGAACCTTCAAAATTTTCAACATCCCGTCAAAGTTTGGGTCTCATTAATGTGAACACGTGCAAACTGGAAGGGTGGGTGCTTGTACCCTGGGTTTTCTGTCTAAGGCTAGAGTGTTTGTACAAATCCGCAGTATCGGACCAGTCACTCTTACCTGGGAACTCTTGGGGTGAGTGTCCACTTATAGGCGAGCATGTCTTCGCGATACATTATGAGGACCTATTTACTTTGATTCAGCCTTTGAGTGTCGTTTTTTTGCTTCGTGGTTCAACAATGTGCCTCTTTTACTGTTTTTCAAACGTTTTGGGGTGAAACAATGTGCCTACTTGTTACTTTCATGTTTCATGTTTTTATATCGTATACTTGCTATGTTCATTAGTACACTATTAGTACATGATTTCGTTATGTTTTTATGCTATGTATGTCCATTGTGTGCATACTTAGTACATTGTTTTACATTACATTTTGTTGCATATGCTCATCCAGCATATGGACATATTGAATTACATTTTGAACCGTTGTAACTATTTGACTATGTGAACCGTTGTAACCATTTGATTATGTGAACCGTTTGTAACCATTGAATTATGTGAACCGCTTGTAACTGTTGAACCATGTGAACCATTTGTATCTGTTGATTGACATGAACCATTTGAAATCTGTTTGAACCGTTGGGTTAGGGAAGTGATTAGGTAACGGGGCGGGTGTAATGTGCTAAAAGCATGGTGGATACGCCGCTGGTACTTCCTATATATAAGTGCTTTTAACACATTATATATCGTTGCGTTATCTGGATCACTTGGGCTAGGTTATCAAAAACAAAGTTATACTACAAGGTTTTTCTAACAATATATATATATACTATTCGAGTTTTTATTTCAAAAATGATTTCCAATCTGGGTTTAATTAAACAAATGTTTTTGGAGTTAAGAAGCATGGCTACGAGATTTTATAAATTATAATCAACTTGATTTGAGTTGGTTAATTATGTCGCAATGCTATACTTTTCAAAATAAGGTTTTTAAATAAGCATTGCAACATGTAAAACGAGCCATGAATCTGACACTAACATAAAACCTATGTACTCGCTGGCATTTTTATGCTGACGTATTTTCACATGTGTTTCAGATACAATAGTTGATGACATTTGATGATGATATTGGTGTATACTCACATAGGAATGGACGAGGCCTTAGTGACTTAATAAAAACGAAAGACTATTTGTTTATGTTTTGTTTCAATTTCCAATGTAATCTAATACATTTGATTTAATAAAACAAAAATATTTATTTGGTTGTGAAACAATGATTCTGTTACAACACTCCGCGACGTTTCCGCCACGTTTTGTTGTTTTACGTGGTCGGGGTGTGACACGGCTGGTTGTTGCTCTTGGTTTAGCTGAGGACACTGATTGCGAAAATGAGTAGTATATCCACACTTGTAGCATGAACGAACAGCGTTGACTGGCCTTGGATTCTGCGGAGGCACTGGGGGAGCTGGTAGATCTGCCTGTACTGGCGCTTGCTGAGCTTGGTTGAATTGACGACAGTAGGGAGTTGTGTGACCATAGCGGTTGCAGTTGGTACACAAACGACATGCAGAAGTAACAGGATGATGAAAGTTGCAAGTTGCACACTTAGGATTAGGCCCAGTGTATTGCTATTTGATTTCAGGAGCAGGAGGGTTGGGAACAGCAGCAACAGAAGCAGGCTTAGCAGCAGGGTTTGTAGCAGGGACAACCACATTGCATCCTGAACCCTAGGACTTCCTCTTTTTGTTTCTGCTACCACTAGGCTACTAGGTAACTTGGTTTGCTGACTTAGAGGGAGCAGAGGTAGCAAACTGTTTGTCACAGACACGGTTCTTGTTTAAGCTTGCGGCTAGACGATAAACTTCCTCGATAGTCTCCAGTTGAGCTACTTCGATTGAATCACGCATTACAGGAGGTAACCCATTGATGTACTTGGTTGTCATGCACTTCGGAGTAGAAACCAAGTGAGGAACGATTAAGCTGAGATGCTTGAAACGAGTAGTATAAGCCAGATTATCATCACCAATCTGCTTGAGATGCCAGAACTCTTTTTCAAGCTTCAGTTGTTCATGGGGAGGGCAGAATTCGAGCATCATCAATTCTCCCACCTCGGTCCATCGAAGAGCGTAAGCTTCTTCGTTAGAGCGGATGTTTCTCTCATTCGACCACCACTCCAGAGCTCTGCCTTAAAACATTCCCGTTGCACTCCTAGTCTTTAAATGTTCTTGGCACTCGCTGTTAATAAAGGTAACCTCGATGCTGTCAAACCATTCCAGTATAGCAGTCACTCCATCACTACCCGTGAAAGGCTTAGGGTTGCAAGTGATGAAGTGCTTGTAGCTAAACTTAGTAGGCTTCACCTTCTCTGTCTTAGAGTCAGCAGAGGAGGGAGGAGTATTTGAACCCTGGATCTCAGTAACAATCTTTGGCACGATGCGAGCAATCTGATCGGCTATAAAGGACATCATCTTCTTCTGAGATTTGGTTCTGGCTTTCTTGAGAGTGTCAGACATCTTACGGGAAGACATCTAAAGATCCAAGAAAAGGATCGTATAAGTCTAGATCACAAGTCTCACAGTATGTAGATTCACACATGGTAGTATAAAGACTCAAGTTTCAACAATTTTCACATAGATTTCAAAAGATACAACATCCGCAACCCACGACCTTTGCATGGCACGTTGTACAAAGGTTCGGCAACATGTCAAAAACACTTATATATAGGAAGTACCAGCGGCGTATCCACCATGCTTCGGACATATCACGTCCGCCTCGTATTCGGTGTCATGTTAAGTGTCTCTTTTGCTAACCATAACAATACACTCCAACATTATCACACACATGTAGATTAATCAAATAGTTTCACATAGTTTAGCGTTCAACATTCTCACCACAGTTCACAAAACAACGAATTTCCACATGGCATGTGTTACGAAAGTTTGGCAACATGATAGAAACACTTATATATAGGAAGTACCAATGGCGTATCCACCATGCTTCGATCATGTCACGTCCATCTCGTCGTTGGTGTCATGTTTCGCCAATCATAACATTACACTTCATCATCTTCACATAGATCAACCAAGTAGTTTCAACATTTCCACCACGAGTCCACAAAACTATGAACTTTACTTAGCGCGTGGTACGAAAGTTTAGTAACATGTCAGGAACACTTATATATAGGAAGTACCAGCGACGTATCCACCATGTTTTGGACATGTCACGTCCGTTCCGTCTTCGGTGCTAGGCTACGTTTCGTATTTGCCACTCACAATCACATACACACTAAAGTACACATAGATTACACATAGGTTACACAAGTAGTTTCTCATAGCTTAGTGTTCACATTCCCATCACCGGTTTGCAAAACACTAGATTTCGCATGGCACATGGTACGAAAGTTGGTAACATGTCGGAAACACTTATATATAGGAGGTACCAGCGGCGTATCCACCATGTTTCGTCCATGTTACTTCTGTCTCGTCTTTCAGTGCCATGTTGCGTCTAATGTCTTGCTACACACAAGAGCACATAGATTAACTAAATGGTTTCACATAGTGTCTCATAGTTGAATCAAGATTCCCACATAGTTTATCACCTTCATAAATTTAGTTTGATCCTGAGAGATTAGAATTATTGTTTTAGATTGCGGACATACGTGTGAATTGTGTAAAAGTCTCAAAATGAACAAAGAATCAAGTTTAAAACCACACATAAAATCGAGATAACATAAAAGATAGGCTTATAAAACAGAAGATTGTTCCGGATAGAGGAACGTTGACTAACCAAAGTGGATCAAACACCTCTCGAATTGAGGCAACGTGTCTTGACATACTTAGACCAATACGTCATCGATGTTAGGCCTACGATATTCGTCCTTTTGGTCATTTCACATTTCTAATTGATTGGGAATTCCGAGACTTTGGCGAGACAGAAAATCAAGGAGTCGCACTAGTTATCAAGGTCTGAGTTTCACCTCTACCTTGACAACTACGTACCCTAATAGTGTCGGTACTTATCAAAAGATAAGACATACTAGAAGATAATATGGAAATTTCCTTCAAGGTTTGGATGTCACTCCTAGCTTGAAGGTAAATCTCGTGCAAAACACAAACACTGCGTGGCATGTTTTCAAAATATCCAAGTGTATATTGTGTCAGCCTTAGGAAAGGCATGTAAGTTTAACAAGAATATGTGTTGCTAGGAAGCAAGTACGGTAGAATGCATAAGTCTTAAACAATAAATAAGAGTCAAGATTCCTAGAACTATAGACTAGGCAAAGCATTCCTACTTTTCCTAATTCCCTATAGTTATGGCTTTGATACCAATCTGTCACACCCCAACCGATGGCGGAAACATCGGGGCGCGGCACTAAGCGTCCAGATTGCTCAAAAGTTTCCATAACGCTAAAGACTTGAATATAGATTAATCAAGTTCAAACATGGTCTAGAAGCAAACACCAACCACCACACATAGTATCAAATACAAGTCAACCAACATTGTTCAAAAGTTTCTAATTTTACTAGATGTGTTTCTAAGCAGCATCCTAGCAAATTCTTGATTCAGCATCTTCTCAGCCTGCAACATGTATTAAAATAGAGTCAATACAATATTGTACTGGCAAGTATACAAGTTTGAGTATATAGAATAATAGTTTAAAAAGACTCATATCCTTCATGTAAACATATAAAATAGTTTCAGCCATGCTAGTTCACGCAGTCTAAGTGATAGCCCAAGTGTCCCAATGCATTTACCACTTTCCCAAGTCTCAAGGAAAGAAAATAGAATCCTCCTAACAATACCCCCGAGAATAATGGGGGGTGCATTCTCCTATAGCGCTACTATTGTTAAGGCGGAACTACACACAAGGATTAAACGTTCACATAGCATAAAGAATCAAGAATCAAGAATCCAAAAGTATCAAGTTTCACATTCACAGAGGATAGAGTTAGATTTCAAAGAAGTTTCAAGTATCAAGTTTATAGAATACATGTTGCATCCCAAAAGTTTAAAACGAAAAGGGATCGAGTATACTCATAGTGGGTGCTAAGTATCGACACCTACTGATTGGATCAAAGGGAGCTCTTAGATTAGCCTGATTATAGTTTAACAGTTAAGCATCGAGCAGAATAACGAGAGTTGTGCAAAGTGTCGGGCCAGTCCTCCGATCGGATGGCCATCCGGTCGGATGACATGTAGATTAGACGGATCACCATCCGATCGGATGGTCATCCGGACGGATGGCCATTCGATCGAATTGTCGTTCGATCCAAAATGTATGTTTCCAAATGTTCCACTTTTGAAGTTTTCATTATAGTATAAATCCAAGTCGTTCGATCGGATGACCATCCGATTGGATGACCGTTCGGTCGAATGACTATTCAAGTGTAAGTTTCAAGTTCAAAGTTCTGATTAAAATAGTTTAAGTGTTGAAGTTTACTAAGATAATCCACCTGATCGGACGGTCATTCGATCGGACGGCCGTCCGCTCGGATGATCGTTCGTCCTTGGTGTTCTTGTTTCTTTGAAAAGTTTACAAAATTTCTAAGTTTGAGTTTAACGAAGACGACATGGTACGCACTGAAACAACAGAAAAACTCATCAAGACTCAGCCTGTCTTATCGGATGAGAATCACCCCGTCCAATCAGGTATCTGTTCTTGATGGTGTTCATGTCTGAATTCGTAATCTGGCCATCTTCTCTGGTGGAAATCCATCATCGAGCCTACTCCAGAATAAGGAACAAGTCCTTGGTCTTTTTTGGTTCCAGACTTCATCGATTTGGGTGAAAAGTTAAGATGACTTGAAGAAATCGCATGAAATTAACCAAAAGTGTTTAGTTTATGATTAGATTGGAGAAACCGTGTAAAAAATCTAGTGAAATCCTTCGGATTTGGACTGACTTTGATGGAATGACGTCATAACCACTGAACCGAGATGACATCATCTCCAAAGAGTCCAGATCTTGAGGATGTCATGGTGGAATTCAGTGATTTAATCGAGATTAAGATGAGGAATTATGTAATGAGCAAGGTTGTACAAGATTTAAGATGAGGAATTATGTAATCGAGATTAAGATGAGGAATTGTCAGAAAAATGGAAGAAAAGTGTCTGAGAACGGAGTGCGTGCGTCTGGGTCGGAGGAGACTGTCACATCAGTGAAGAATGATGTGACAGCTCCTATTTATAGTGTTAGAGTGAGAGTAAGGCGGTGCAGAGGTTGGATCGGATGGCTGTTCGGTCGAATGGCCCTCCGATCGGATGGTCATCCGATTGGGTGGTAATCCGATCGGATGTCCATTCGGACAGTCCAATCCTTTCCGCTACTTTTCCGTCTTTGGTTCGTTTTGTGAGCTAGATTAAGTGTTGCGTTGCATATTATTGTGTAGGATCATTCTATGACAAGATTAGTTTATTAACACAAGAGTTTAAAAGTTTACATAAGTGTCAAGCCTCTCGTTTAACCAAGTCTGAAGTTCCACGAGTCTCAAGAGTCAAATATCAAGAATCAAGCATCAAGTATCAAGTATATAGAATTAAGTATCAAGAATCAAGTTTCAAGAATCAAGTATCAAGAATCTAGAATTAACTATCAAGAATCAAGTCTCAAGAATCAAGTATCAAGAATCTAGAATTAAATATCAAGAATCAAGTATCTAGAATTAAGTATCAAGAATCAAGTCTCAAGAATCAAGTATCAAGAATCTAGAATTAAGTATCAAGAATCACCAAGATTCAAGTTTCCAAGTATCAAGATTCACAAAGTATCGTAAGTGTCAAGGTTCACATAGTATCAGGACTAAAATTGATAAAAGCTAAAAGTTCAGGGACGCAAGGCGTTACAAAGCAAGCTACATAATCAGAGAAATCCTCCGAGGAATATGCGGATTCCATTCGGTGGAGTAAAACTATTTGTTGGTTGCAATAGATTATTTTACTAAATGGATTGAAGCAAAACCCCTCTGAACCATTACTGGGGAATAGATCCTACGTTTTGTCTGGGAAAACATCATGTGCAGATACGGGATGCCCTTATGCATCGTCAGTGATAACGGAAAGCAATTTGAAGATAGGCCCTTCAAAGCATGGTGCGAGAAGATGCATATCAAACAAAGCTTTGCATCTGTAGCACATCCCCAAGCAAATGGCTAGGTGGAACGAGCCAATCAGAGTATTGTCAGCGGAATCAAGAAACGCCACAGCCGAGAAGGGTGCTGTAGGATCAAGGATAAAACGAAACTGAGCTCCGTTTTAATCTCAATTTAGCCGAAGAAAGGAGGCAAGTGGCCGCTATTCGAGAAGCAAAATACAAAAGAGATTTGAAAGACATTACAACTAGAAAGTAAAGGTGGTTCGTTTTAAAGTGTACGGTTATGTCATCAGATCGAATGAAGTAAGCCAAGCTGCAGGCTCAGGCAAATAAGCTCCTGAGTGGGAAAGGTCATATATCATCAAAACTACTGGAAAAGGCGGAGCGTACACCTTAGCTCAGATCGATGGAACTCCGATACCATTCACGTGGATTGGAGTGCATTTAAAAAAGTGTTATCTTTGAATCGCCTAAGCTTTTTTATTTAATAAAGTTTCTATTTCATGTAAAGAGGATGTTTGTTCCCGCATTTCCTTTTTCACCATATGTAATTCCGGGATGAACATACCCTGGCTTTTTCTTTAATAAAATGAAAGTTCGAACATTTATCACTATAATTATATGAAAGGCTGAATAAGTCTCAAAGATGCAGTCAACTTTTATCACCAAATCAAAGCAGGGATTCGAACCCTAAAAAATAATACCGAAAACGCAACACGTTCGGTACTATTTTCACAATCAAGCAGTATTTCATTATCCTAATTCAAAATTAGAGTTTGTAAATCTACACAAAGAACGTTCAAAAACCAGATCGAAAGATAAAGCATAGACGCATGTTTAAAGTCTCTTTGTACATTAAAAAACCAGACCCAAAGATAGACCGGAATATCAATCCTTACAAAAACATTCACGAATTGTCTGAACTAGAACATTTAAAGAAAAAGTGCTACACAATTTCGAAAATAGGTGAATACCCCAAGGAGCCGGGTGTAACGCCCTGCTTATTTGTACTTTCCATTTATACCATGTCTTGTTCGTGTTTCTATTTTTTTTTTTTGGAAGTCTGGTGTTCTCGTAATAAAATTCGTTATTTCATACAAATTATACTTATACGTATCGATTCATTATACATTTTATACATGCTTAAACGTGTTGCAATACTTGGGTTATACGTTACCAATCTTTAACACATACGTGCAACCGATACTCTACATACTGATACTCATTACTTATACGTACTTGTTAACTATTAAATACGTGGTTAATAATAATAATAATAATAATAATAATAATAATAATAATAATAATAATAATAATAATAATAATAATAATAATAATAATAATAATAATAATAATAATAATAATAATAATAATAATAATAATAATAATAATAATAATAATAATAATAAACATCAACGTAAAGTTGATATTACTATATTCAAATATATTGTTACAAAAAAAATAATAATAATAATGAAGGCTGCCAACATCAACTACTTGTGCATTTAGTTGTTTTGTTTTTAAATTTTAACTACTTGTGACATCATATAACTACCTTTTGTAGTTGTGTTGTTTTAATGGTAACAAATATCAACTTTTATTAATGTCTAAAAAAATGAAAGAATACAAGCTGCCAAGCAGACTTCTAATCGCAGGTTCTGCCAAGGCATTTAGTTGTTTTTTTTATTTAATTAACCCCCAACTAATTACCTTTAATGCCAACAACCTTAACCCTAAACCATTCCCTATAAATACCCACCTTCTCCAAGCACTTAGGCACTTTCAACACTCTCAAATCTCTCCAAAATCACTCTTAAGTTCTTGCAAAATTCTGAAATTCGGACAGATTCATACCTTCATACAAAAGTGAGCATAACTTGCTCAAAACTCAACCAAATTACTTGATTCTTCTTCCTACTTGCTTGGATAATCATGGGGTTTGATTCCTTGATCTCTCCTTGGAGAAATCAGACCTGGAATTGCCCTAAAAATGTCCATAAACTTTCTGTTGTGTTTTTAATCCTTTCAAAACTTGTTTAAACTTATCAAACTTGAGTCTAACTCATCTCAAACCTATGTCTAATGCTTACAACACATTCCATGGTTGGTTAGGCTTAAAAACAAGGTTGAGACGTACAAAATCAGAGGTTAAACCTGAAATAAATTCTATTTTGATTAGGTTTTTAACCCACAAGTCATGTTCAAGCTTCAACTTGATGTAGGAGTGATTATGGAACAACTTGGGTTTTTCCAACATAAAATCCCCACATGATTTGATGATTTCTCATAGCTAGATTGTTTACATTACTGTACTAGTCTTAGTTCATGACCCTCCTTGTTTGTTTTTACAACAAGTATAGTGGTGAACGCATACGAGGTGCCTAAATGGAAGCTCGTTCTTCCTACCTCCTACATGACTTCTATGACACATTTTGAGGTACCTAAATGAAGATGTAGTCTTCTACCTCATGCTTGAAATACTTGAACATTTGGACTTAATAATATATACTATATAACCTAAATAATATCTATGTACATTCGAACCTTTGGTGTTGAATTCATATTCATTTGTCAAAGTAGTATAACATCATCTAAGGCTAAACCTTGTTATGATTCTTATGAGTGTTCAACTCATGAAATCATTATAACCCTTGTGGTTACCAAGTGTCATACAAGTGTTGTGCATTGAAGATGATTATTTTGATATAATACTTTCGTATCATTTTAAATTCCGAATCCTTAAAATCTTCCGATTTCCCCAAACTCATACACTTTGTTCCTATGTGTAGAAGGACAAGGTGCTCCAACTAGCTAATCCAACAACAAACTTACTCTCGGATTCTCGAGTTCAAGACTTGCAAAACCGTGAGTATACTCGTATTCCCCTCTTTTACTTTTACCACTTTTGGGGTGTAACATGTTTACTTATCAAAACTTACACATGAACATTTTGCTTAAACACATGAACATTCCTATAACATGCTTGTATACGTGATTGCTTGATACTTTAAACTTGGGTTGAGGACATTATGTGTTAAACTTATCATTAACCTCGTACGAGCCAAACCATGACATGTATAGCGCTATAGGATTAACGACCCGCCCGTAGACTTGTGGTTATGTCATGAGCATATTGCGTTTCATCATTGGTTTGATATGTTAGACACATGCCAAATTTATTGTTTATCTTGAATCACATGCTTGCTATGAGGAATTGTTTAAAACTTATCTTTTGTTATGTACGTACCAAACTGGTATACTCGCCTTTGCTTTTGCATTGAATTGTATTTTAAACATGTTACAGGTTGATGATGACGATGCTATGAAAAGAAGTAGCGTTGATGCCTAGATACACATATAGACGTTTAGGTTTAATATGTTGTATCAATTTTGCTTATGTTGTTATGTACTTCTTTGAACTTGTTGTATTTGAATTTCTTGTAAGGTTGACAATTTACTTTATGAAATGAAATCGATTTATTAATTATTGTCACAAATAGCGTTATGATGTCTCTAGCAATCTTCACACTTTGTCTCATCCCGATGTTTCCGCCATTGGTTGGGGTGTGACAGATTGGTATCAGAGCCATAACTATAGGGAATTAGGTAGAATTGCCTTGTTCGACCTAGTCTATAGTAGGAACCATATTTTTAACCATTCTTGTTTCATGCTTAAAACTTTATGCTCCCTTCCTTGCTCCTTTCTCTTCTTTTGGTCTTAATACTTACATTATGTCTTTCCTAAGACATTTTACATAATACACTTGAAGACTTGAGGACACTCTTTATGCATAGAGACGAGTTTACCAAAATAGGCGTGAAACCCACAATTTGGTAAACGACTCTCATTCCGCTTATTCTTATTTTTGCACGAAATTTTGCCATTTAGCTAGGAGTGAAATCCACATCTAAATGGTAAATTTCCAATTCAAACTCTAGTGGACCCTCGTTATAGTGTTGAAATTATATTTCGACCCAACGAGTACCAACCACGTTAGGGTACGAAATCGTCAAGTTAGGGGTGAAACCCGCACCTTGTCGATTGAGTCCCATTCCTCGATTTTCGATCTCGCCAAAGTCCCGATTGTTTCAATCGATTAGAGACGTGTAGTAACTGGAAGGGTAAGATGCCGTTAATCGCTTCTTGACGAGAGTATCTTACCTATAGGCCAAAGCACGCTTTCCCTAATTCGAAAGGACTTTCGACCCACTTTGGAATAGTCGACGTTTCTCTACCCGAAACAATCCCATGTTTATTGAGCCTCTCTTTTATGTATCTCAATTTATATGTGATTTTATACTTAAACGTTCGTTCGTTTCAAACTTTTAAACTCTTTTCGCACGTCACCGCAATCAAAAACAATAATAATCCTCGTGAACAAACTAAATTTATACTCCTTATACGCATTCATACGTGTTATACTTTATGTGAACTTTACATGATACATGAACTCTTACATGCTTTTACGTGCTAAAACCTTGCTTTAAAATTTATGATTCAAGTCTCATCCTTTCCTTTCTTTCAAAACTTCTAGATGGCATCTCCAAACTCATCGAAGAAGACCAAGTCAAAGAAAGGCTCCAACAGCGAATCCATCTCCAAACAAGAGTTAGTTGGGCTCATTGCTGAACAAATGGCTGACCAAATGGCTCGAGTTATACCCGACATTGTTAGCCGTATTCAAACCGACACCAATTCCCTTCATGGTTCAGTAGGACTCCAAGGTGGATAAACCAAAGACACCTTTTCTCTTCAAACAATTCATGGCTTGCAAACCTTTGGAATTTACTGGAAAAGATGGTGCTACCGCACTACTCTCCTGGTTTGATGCCATGGAAATCACCTTCCGTCAAAGCGGTTGTCCTGACGACCTTCGCACCCAAAATGCCACAGGGGTATTCCGATCAAGGGCTCTTGATTGGTGGACCTCTAAACGTGGTATAAGGGGGGAGAACGCCACTCACGCGTTGCCATGGACCGAATTGAAAAGAATCATGAAAGAGGAGTTTTGCCCGCCGCATGAGATAAGGAAGTTAGAGAGTGAGTTTTGGTACCTAAAGCAAGTGGGTGACGACAATGATGGTTTAACCCTTCGTTTCAAACAACTTAGCAACCTGTGTCCTAGCCAAGTTAATACTCCTGAAAAAGCCATCAACAAATACATCCAATGTTGCCCTGATTCATTCATGAACCTCATGGAAGCTGCTAGCCCAACCACTATCGAGGAAACCTATCGTTTAGCTGCCCGTTTGAACAGTAACCATGTCATGCGTAAAAATACCTCGAAAACCCCATTGAAAACCGCCCATCAAGCCACCATTAAACCCACTGACGAACCACCTAAGAAAAACCGAGGCAAGAAGCGAAAGGCTTCAGGCCAAAAATTGCGCGGTTGTCACTCCGCCAAACCCACAACCCCTACAAGCCATGCCTGCTATTGCCAACGGTGAAACTCCACGCAGGGGTTATACTGGAACGCAACCTAAGTGTGGACAATGCCAGTACCATCACCCTCCAAACGTTCAGTGTCGAAAGTGCGCCAAGTGTGGCCGATATGGGTATACTTCTCAATACTGCCACGTCTCGCCTCAGGCCTATCAAAACCAAGCCCTATTAGCTCCAAATCAAGCCGCTCCTGTGCGAGCATGTTTCACATGTGGTGATACCAACCATATGGCCAACGTCTGCCCTCAACAACATCAGCCGCAATAGCAGCAACCACAACCATAGCAACAGCAGCAACAGGCCCAACAACTTGCGAGAGGTCGAGCTTTTGTCATCACTGCTGCTCAGGCTCAAAACGCGAACGACGTCATTACTGGTACGTTCCTTGTGAACCATGTTTATGCTTCTTGTCTATTTGATACTGATGCCGATAAGAGTTTTGTGTCGTTAGAATTCGAATCCTTGCTTAAGTGTAAACGCTCTAAGTTGCCAAAATCTTTCGCCGTCGAAGTCGCTGATGGTAAAGCCGTCGCTGTCGATTCCGTTCTTTCCAATTGTTCTTTGATCCTCAATGATCATACGTTCTCGATTAACCTCATACCCATGCAAATGGGTAGCTTCGACGTCATAGTAGGTATGGACTGGCTTAGGCGAGTTCGTGCTGAAGTTGTTTGTTCTGAAAAGTTCATCCGCCTTCCCCTTCCAAACGGTGATTCCCTACACGTATATGGCGAGAAACCTTCTCAAGGTCTCAAGCTTATGTCGTGTATCCAAGCGAACAAATGCTTACGCAAGGGTACTTTCGCCTTTCTCGCCCACATTGTGGAAAAGAAGGTCAAAAGCCCAAGCATAAGCGACGTTCCCGTGGTACGTGATTTTCTCGATGTATTTCCTGATGAACTTCCTAGTCCGCCTCCTGCTCGTTCTGTCGATTTAGTGCCTGGCGCTACGCCTGTCGCTAAGTCTCCCTACCGTTTAGCACCCTCTGAGATGCAAGAGCTCTCGAGTCAACTTCAAGAGCTTCTTGATAAAGGCTTCATACGCCCTAGTACTTCTCCTTGGGGCACTCCCGTTTTGTTTGTCAAAAAGAAAGATGGGTCATTCCGTATGTGTATTGACTATCGTGAGCTCAATAAGCTTACTATCAAGAACCGATACACTCTTCCTCGCATCGATGACCTCTTCGATCAATTGCAAGGCGCGACCTGCTTTTCAAAGATCGATCTTCGTTCTAGGTATCATCAACTTCGAGTTCTCGAAGAAGATGTGCCTAAAACCGACTTCCGTACATGTTATGGTCATTACGAGTTCGTGGTCATGCCCTTTGGTTTGACCAACGCGCCTACTGTATTCATGGATTTGATGAACCGCGTGTGTAAAGCGTACTTGGACCGTTTAGTGATCGATTCATCGACGATATTCTCATCTATTCCAAGACACAAGAAAAGCATAAGCGACACTTGCGTCTTATCCTTGAACTTCATCGTGCTGAACGTCTATAAGCCAAATTCTCCAAGTGTGAATTTTGGTTAAAAGAGGTTCAATTCCTTGGTCATACTGTCAATGAACTTGGTATTCACATTGACCCCGCTAAAATCGAAGCTGTGAAAAATTGGATCACACCTAAATCTCCGTCTGAAATTCGTTCGTTTCTTGGTCTTGCTGGTTACTATCATCGCTTTATCTCCAACTTTTCGAAAATCCCCGTCCCTTTGACCTCCTTGACTCAAAAAGAGAAACCTTTTGTTTGGGGTCCCGAGCAAGAGGAGTCTTTTCAAACGCTCAAGGACATGCTATGCAATGCTCCTATCCTCACATTTCTGATGGAAACGACTACTTCGTCGTATATTGCGATGCTTCCCGCCTTGGCCTTGGTTGTGTGCTTATGCAACGAGACAAGGTCATCGCTTATGCGTCAAGGCAACTCAAAATACATGAGAAAAACTATACTACTCACAACCTTGAACTTGGCGCAGTTGTTTTTGCGTTGAAGATTTGGCGACACTCCCTTTATGGTACTAAGTGTGTGGTCTTCACCGACCATAGGAGCCTTCAACATATAATTGACCCAAAGGAACTGAACATGCGTCAATGCCGTTGGGTGGAACTATTAAACGACTACGACTGCGAAATCAAATACCATCCAGGTAAAGCGAATGTAGTAGCTGACGCTCTTAGTCGTAAAACTCATGTCAAAAGTATCCGTTGTTTCCCAACTCGTCCACGATCTTCAGAATCGCATACGTAACGCTCAATATACATCTGTTAATGAGGGTAACCTCTACAACGAGATGCAATGTGGTGCTGAAGAAAGTCTCGTGTCCAAATCTGATGGTATTTTATACTATCTCAATCGTATCTGGATTCCTAATCGTGATAACCTTCGCAAGTTCCTGATGAAGGAGGCCCATAATACGAAGTATTCTATTCACCCTGGTGCCGACAAGATGTACCATGATATGCGTACATCCTTTTGGTGGCCTGGAATGAAGAAGGATATAGCCACTTTCGTCTCGAAATGTCTCACGTGTTCAAAAGTGAAAGTTGAACATCAACGTACCTCTGGCTTACTCGAACAACCAAGAATTCCTGTCTGGAAATGGGAGAGCATTGCCATGGATTTCATCACTAAGCTTCCACGCACTACTGCTAGTCATGACAGTATTTGGGTGATCGTTGATCGATTGACTAAATCAGCTCACTTCCTCCCCATTCGTAAAGATTTCAAAGTCAAGAAATTGGCTAAAGTCTACACTAAGGAGATAATCTGTCGTCATGGTATTCCCATTGACATCATTTCCGATCGTGATGCTCGTTTTACATCTCGCCTTTGGCAAACTTTTCAATCTGCTATGGGTACTGAACTTAACCTTAGCACTGCCTTCCATCCTCAGACAGACGGTCAAACTGAGCATACTATCCAAACCTTAGAGGATATGCTTCGTTCATGCGTAATAGATTTGGTGGCAACTGGGATACACACATGCCTTTGGTCGAATTCTCGTACAATAACAGTTATCACGCGAGTATTCAAATGGCACCTTTCGAAGCATTGTATGGTCGCAAGTGCCGTTCGCCTATTTGTTGGCACGAGATTGGTGAAGCTCAAATCACTGGTCCCGAGCTTATACAAGAGACGACAGACAAGATTTTAGAGGTTCTAAACAACTTATTGAAGGCTAGGAACCGACAAAAGAGTTACGCTGACAAGCGTCGCAAACCCTTGGAATTCGAGACAGGTGACTTCGTGCTTCTCAAGGTATCCCCTTGGAAAGGCGTGGTTCGATTTGGCAAGAAAGGAAAACTCGCACCTTGCTACGTTGGTCCTTTCCAAATTCTCGAAAGGATTGGCAAGGTTGCGTATAGACTGGACCTGCCTGAAGAACTCAAAAATGTACACCCTGTCTTCCACGTATCCAACTTGAAGAAGTATCTAGCTGACGAAGGACTACACGTTCCTCTCGAAGACTTGCAAGTCAACGAAACGCTTCACTTTGTGGAGAAACCAGTCAAAATCATGGACCGAGGAGCCAAGCAATTGAGGCGCAGTCGAATTCCTATTGTCAAGGTTCGATGGGAAGGAAAACGTGGCGATGAGTTTACTTGGGAACTCGAGAGTGATATGAAGACGAAGTATCCACATCTTTTCCCTAAGTCTTCCTCAATTTCGGGACGAAATTCCCTAAAGGAGGGGAGACTGTAACGCCCTGCTTATTTGTACTTTCCATTTATACCAAGTCTTGTTCGTGTTTCTATTTTTTTTTGGAAGTCTGGTGTTCTTGTAATCATTTTTCGTTGTATCGTTGTGTAATCGAGGATTTGATCGTAATAAAATTCGTTATTTCATACAAATTATACCTACACGTATCGATTCATTATACGTTTTATACATGCTTAAATGTGTTGCAATACTTGGGTTATACGTTACCAATCTTTAACACATACGTGCAACCGATACTCTACATACTGATACTCATAACTTATACTTACGTGTTAACTATTAAATACGTGGTTAATTCTAATAATAATAATAATAATAATAATAATAATAATAATAATAATAATAATAATAATAATAATAATAATAATAATAATAATAATAATAATAATAATAATAATAATAATAATAATAATAATAATAATAATAATAATAATATAATATAATATAGTAAACATCAACGTAAAGTTGATATTACTATATTCAAATATATTATTACAAAAAAAAATAATAATAATAATGAAGGCTGCCAAATGAACTATGACAGCAACTATATTTGTGCATTTAGTTGTTTTGTTTTTAAATTTTAACTACTTGTGACATCATATAACTACCTTTTGTAGTTGTGTTGTTTTAATGGTAACAAATATCAACTTTTATTAATGTCTAAAAAAATGAAAGAATACAAGCTGCCAAGCAGACTTCCGATCGCAGGTTCTGCCAAGGCATTTAGTTGTTTTCTTTTATTTAGTTAACCCCCAACTAATTACCTTTAATGCCAACCAACTTAACCCTAAATCATTCCCTATAAATACCCACCTTCTCCAAGCACTTAGACACTTTCAACACTCTCAAATCTCTCCAAAATCACTCTCAAGTTCTTGTAAAATTCTGAAATTCGGACAGATTCATACCTTCATACAAAAGTGAGCATAACTTGCTCAAAACTCAAACAAATTACTTGATTCTTCTTCCTACTTGCTTGGATAATCATGGGGTTTGATTCCATGATCTCTCCTTGGAGAAATCAGACCTGGAATTGCCCTAAAAATGTCCATAAGCTTTCTGTTGTGTTGTTAAGCGTTTCAAAACTTGTTTAAACTTATCAAACTTGAGTCTAACTCATCTCAAACCTATGTCCTAATGCTTACAACACATTCCATGGTTGGTTAGGCTTAAAAACAAGGTTGATACATTAAAAAAATCAAAGGTTAAACCTGAAATAAATTTTATTTTGATTAGGGTTTTTAACCCACAAGTCATGTTCAAACTTCAACTTGATGTAGGATTGATTATGGAACAACTTGGGTTTTTCCAACATAAAATCCCCACATGATTTGATGATTTCTCATAGCTAGATTGTTTACATTATTGCACTAGTCTTAGTTCATGACCCTCCTTGTTTGTTTTTACAACAAGTGTAGTGGTGAACGCATACGAGGTGCCTAAATGGAAGCTCGTTCTTCCTACCTCCTACATGACTTCTATGACACATTTTGAGGTACCTAAATGAAGATGTAGTCTTCTACCTCATGCTTGAAATACTTGAACATTTGGACTTAATAATATATACTATATAACCTAAATAATATCTATGTACATTCGAACCTTTGATGTTGAATTCATATTCATTTGTCAAAGTAGTAGAACATCATCTAAGGCTAAACCTTGTTATGATTCTTATGAGTGTTCAACTCATGAAATCATTATAACCCTTGTGGTTACCAAGTGTCATACAAGTGTTGTGCATTGAAGATGATTATTTTGATATAATACTTTCGTATCATTTTAAATTTCGAATCCTTAAAATCTTCCGATTTCCCCAAACTCATACACTTTGTTCCTATGTGGAGAAGGACAAGGTGCTCCAACTAGCTAATCCAACAACAAACATACTCTCGGATTCTCGAGTTCAAGACTTGCAAAACCGTGAGTATACTCGTATTCCCCTCTTTTACTTTTACCACTTTTGGGGTGTAACATGTTTACTTATCAAAACTTACACATGAACATTTTGCTTAAACACATGAACATTCCTATAACATGCTTGTATACGTGATTGCTTGACACTTTAAACTTGGGTTGAGGACATTATGTGTTAAACTTATCATTAACCTCGTACGAGCCAAACCATGACATATATAGCGCTATAGGATTAACGACCCGCCCGTAGACTTGTGGTTATGTCATGAGCATATTGCGTTTCATCATTGGTTTGATATGTTAGACACATGCCAAATTTATTGTTTATCTTGAATCACATGCTTGCTATGAGGAATTGTTTAAAACTTATCTTTTGTTATGTACGTACCAAACTTGTATACTCGCCTTTGCTTTTGCATTGAATTGTATTTTAAACATGTTACAGGTTGATGATGACAATGCTATGAAAAGAAGTAGTGTTGATGCCTAGATACACATATAGACGTTTAGGTTTAATATGTTGTATCAATTTTGCTTATGTTGTTATGTACTTCTTTGAACTTGTTGTATTTGAATTTCTTGTAAGGTTGACAATTTACTTTATGAAATGAAATCGGTTTATTAATTATTGTCACAAATAGCGTTATGATGTCTCTAGCAATCTTCAAACTTCGTCTCATCCCGATGTTTTCGCCATTGGTTGGGGTGTGACACCGGGTATGTCCACCTAAGTTTCGTCATCATTCTTCGGTCTCTCCGCCACAAAGCCCAAAGTCTCCTGGATCCGAGGAAGGGGCTCATCAGCAAGCATGGCTAGAGATTCGATACGAGGAAATCGAAGGGAGTCAAAGTGCGCAATAGCCGCATCTAGCTGTTTATCCGCATCTTTAGTTAGCAGGGGGACATTGTCACAGCCTGACCGCGAATAACATGCAACCGCGGCGGAAACATCGGGGAGTGTTGGGACAGAATTAATTGTTTCACAACTATGGCATACAAAGTTATATTTTATTTATTAAACACGAGTGTTACATTGTTTCAAAACAGGAAATAAAGTGTTCAGAACATATTCAAACTAAGTCTATCTTCGTTTTTATGTCTCTAAGGCACAGGTCCACCCTAGTGTCACAATCGTCATCCTAAGCGATAGCTCCTAAAAACACATGTGAAAGTAGGTACGTCAGCATAAAAATGCCTGTGAGATACATAGGTTTTGTGAAAATGGGATTCATGACTTAAGTTTAAAGAAAACGTTTAATAACAGTCAGTCATGAACCTTGTAAATTGTTTTGTTTTGTAAATCATATGAAAAACGATAAGATCAGATGATATGTATAAATAAAATGTAAGGTTAAATGAATAACCTAGTAAATCGAGTTTGTATAAGATGAGTTGTTTGTGAAAAATAATGTCTTGTGAAGAATATGTTATTTGTGTAAAACGTAATATGTCTAAACTGAAATGATTTAAATAATGCTACGATAGGTAATATTAGACAAACACTTATATATAGGAAGTACCAGCGGCGTATCCACCATGTTTGTATCATATTACATACGCCACGTTACTTAAACCATTTACCCAAACCAACCACCATGTAAATTGTTCATGTATAAATCAATTGTCAAGTGTTATTGTGTAAACCATATCAAAATGTTCATGTCTAATGTAAACCACCAAATGTGTATATCAATGTCAAATTGTTTATGTTTAATGTAAATCATTTAATGTGTATCCAAAATATCATGTATGGCATGTGAAATATATCAACTAGGCCATAGGTAAAAATGCACAAAAACAGGGTATTGAATTAAACATAGTTTAAGTCAAAGTTATGTTTTGTGGAAAAATTGCATGCTATACTGATACAAACATTTATGCGGTATTGTGAAAATGCATACATTCAAGTCTTTGTGACTGTAGTGATAGACCTTTAAACAAATTAAAGGTCTATATGTGTTATGTTTATCGTATTCGGTCATTCCTTCCAATCCAAACAAACCCGAGATTTCAGGAATGGGAGTTGTCAAGTCCTATGGTACCATTACCTACTAACGGGCGGCATGATCGGTGTTAATGAATGTACATTGTATAATTTGAACAAACCAAATGTCATACTAAAATGTGAGCATGTGATGAATAAATGTACTAAGTACGCACACAATGGGCATACATAGCATAAAATGTAGAATAAAATGATGTACTAAGTACACACACAATGGGCATACATAGCATAAAAGTCATGTAAATCAATGTGCTAGCATGCTATCAGTCAACACACATAACAGAAATGTAACGTAATTCAACGTACTAAATATGCTAAGTAAACATACATAGCGAAACAATGTAATGTAAATCATGTACTAATAGTGTACTAATGAGCATAGCAAGTATATGATGTGAAAACAGGAAAGCACGAAAGTAACAAGTAGGCACATGTGTTTCTCCCCAAAACAGTATGGAAGACAGTAAAAGAGGGGACTATGTACTCACTTGAGATTGCTTTGAAGTCCTTGTGTAATAATCACACAATGCTAGAGATCACGGAATATCAAACGGCACCTAATAGGTAGCTATATTAATATACCGGACCAAAATCGGAAGGATCGGATAGTATGCGGGTTCGTAAACCAAACGAGTATGGAGACTCGTGTAATATGGTTTAACAAAGCCTTTATACTAAAATGAAACCTAACCTAAGTGCTTACGACCCATTACGACCCGTTTAGGTAGCTTATGCTACTTTAACGCGTCGTTCGCGTAAAACGCGTTTTGGAACGCCTAACATCGTGACCATAAGGTATAACCTCGGAAGGTTATTCCCTATACAACTATGGTCACCTAAAGTGTTTGATCGGATCCTAATGATCAACCAAATGGGTCGGGTTCGAAAGTATAAGCGATTGTTTAGATCGCTTACCTTACGACCCTATATAAGCACTAAACTAAAAGTGACGAGCTAAGCATGTTAGAACATGCTTACCGCAAGAATGCGCATTTTGGCCGAAACTACGACTCGTCACTGAGCCTAGATAACGTGGTAATCAGTAGGTATAGTCACTACGTGTAATGCCCATAAATTTAAAATCATTATTCTAGAAAAAAAAAGAATAATAGTAGTTTATAAATTAACCACTAGAAAACCCTAATTAAGACACCCAAGCATGTCAATCAAGCAAGTAGGTAGGCATGTCAATCAAGCAAGTAGATAGGCATGTCAATCAAACAGGTAGGTAGGCACGTCAATCAAGCAGGTAGGTAGGCATGTCAAGCAGGTAGGTAGGCACGTCAATCAAGCAGGTAGGTAGGCACGTCAATCAAGCAGGTAGGTAGGCATGTCAAGCAGGTAGGTAGGCATGTCAAGCAGGTAGGTAAGCATGTCAAATGTCTGGCTATAAATAGCCGACTTTGGCACTTGATTTCTGGTGTCAAAGCGACGGAAATTCTCTGAACATACGTCGAATTAGAGTAGTTACAATCCAATTAAACACACACGAATCACGAAGTGCTGCCGCAATCAGGGTAATTACTCGATCGCTATTACGATTCATTTCCGGGATCAATATGTCCAAAGAATGTCTAAGTGCCGCCCACAGTAGGTTATGCTTTGTCGTTTGTCGATAATTCGATAAACGAGTTGAAGCATTATATTTTGTCGTTTGTCGATAATTCGATAAATGAGTTGAAGTATTATACTTTGTCGTTTGTCGTTAATACGATAAATGAGTTGAAGTATTGCACTTGGTCATTCATTGGGAGAATTTGATCTCGTAAATTATCGTAACTGCTGTATTGATCATTAACCCTGTTTTGTGTACATTATTGTGAAATTAGGTTAAAAGATTAATCAGTAGTCTAAACTCTGCCCATATAAATCTAAAATATTAGCACAAGGTAGCTTCACTTTGGAGTTATTAAGGTACGGATCCTTACCCCACTCTTTATTGCTTCATATTCAAATTGTTATAAAACCACTAAGTTACTATATCTGTTAAAAACTCCTCACGTCTTTGATTATCGATTCATTTGACAGTCCGTTCGATTCCTATCATTTGATTTAACTTTCATGTCATGCGATAGTATTATGTTGTTATACTCATTATCGCATGTTCCAATATATGTTCCGTTTTGTTATGAAAATAAGTTTTATAAGTTATGTGAATAAGACCATTTGTACTCTGATACCCTGAGTATTGCTTCTCGTGGAGTGTCCCACGAGCATGTTGTTGTGGCATCAACATCATGTGCTCCATCCGTGACGGAGAGATCAGTTCACGGCGTCTCTTAAGTACAAGTGTGGTACATAAGGCTATTAGGAGGCATATGGATCGATCCTAGGATTTAAGTATAAGTATAAGGAGGTGGATAACGGGTATGCCAATTCGCCATCTCATGTGATAATTATACAGGAGTAGCTACCTGTGTATTGTCACGTTTTAAGTTTGCTCATGGGTACATCCGTAAGATATGATTATGAAATTTTGTTCTTGCATCGTATCATTTTCGCCTAAAGTTCCATCCGGATAAGATTTCATATGAAGCATTTATTTGGTATTTGAGCCTAAAATTCCGTACTGAGCATTCGGCACATTCCGTAAACTTTTTGTATATACAGGTCCACAGGCTACTTTGGGAGGGGAAAAGAGAGAAGAATAAAGCCTAGGAATAAATCTGAAGATATTAGTTAAATAAGATGAATGTCTCCACTTGTATATTAGTCTTAACTTTAATGATCGTATGGTTGTGTCCTTATCAAATAAATAAATGGAATTATGACTTTTGTTATGTTACCGTTATTGTGACACGCCAGCCCTTCCGGGTTGGGGTGTTACAGCTATGGTATCAGAGCAAAGGCTCTTTCCTGTAGAAAACTTAAAGATAGTAATTAAGACCTGTGAGGAATGGGTAGATATCTATGATAGGATTCAACTTGATCTCTTATTTGGTTTAACTCCTATGTCTATTTTTATAGATGCCTCCTCATCGTCCGCCACGTAGGAAATATCAGTACTAATAGTCACTCTAAGTATCCGTAAGTCTCTATTGACTTTTCGTACGGTAAGATATTTTATTAAGATACGTTATAAAAGGACCATTAGGGCACATATATAAGGTAATTGACAAGTATAGTCATGACCTTAGTTATGAATTTCAGATACACATGTGTGGTTAGGAGATTCTGGTTATATAAGTTAGTAACTCTGCTATAAAAGTTTCGTTTCTGTTACTTATGCAATAGGTTATATTCTTATTTGAAAAATTTCGAGGACGAAATTTCTTTTAAGGGGGTAATAGTTGTAATGCCCATAAATTTAAAATCATTATTCTAGAAATAAAAAGAATAATAGTAGTTTATAAATTAACCACTAGAAAACCCTAATTAAGACACCCAAGCATGTCAATCAAGCAAGTAGGTAGGCATGTCAATCAAGCAAGTAGATAGGCATGTCAATCAAGCAGGTAGGTAGGCACGTCAATCAAGCAGGTAGGTAGGCATGTCAAGCAGGTAGGTAGGCACATCAATTAAGCAGGTAGGTAGGCACGTCAATCAAGCAGGTAGGTAGGCATGTCAAGCAGGTAGGTAGGCACGTCAATCAAGCAGGTAGGTAGGCACGTCAATCAAGCAGGTAGGTAGGCATGTCAAGCAGGTAGGTAAGCATGTCAAATGTCTGGCTATAAATAGCCGACTTTGGCACTTGATTTCTGGTGTCAAAGCGACGGAAATTCTCTGAACATACGTCGAATTAGAGTAGTTACAATCCAATTAAACACACACGAATCACGAAGTGCTGCCGCAATCAGGGTAATTACTCGATCACTATTACGATTCATTTCCGGGATCAATATGTCCAAAGAATGTCTAAGTGCCGCCCACAGTAGGTTATGCTTTGTCGTTTGTCGATAATTCGATAAACGAGTTGAAGCATTATACTTTGTCGTTTGTCGATAATTCGATAAATGAGTTGAAGTATTATACTTTGTCGTTTGTCGTTAATACGATAAATGAGTTGAAGTATTGCACTTGGTCATTCATTGGGAGAATTTGATCTCGTAAATTATCGTAACTGCTGTATTGATCATTAACCCTGTTTTGTGTACATTATTGTGAAATTAGGTTAAAAGATTAATCAGTAGTCTAAACTCTGCCCATATAAATCTAAAATATTAGCACAAGGTAGCTTCACTTTGGAGTTATTAAGGTACGGATCCTTACCCCACTCTTTATTGCTTCATATTCAAATTGTTATAAAACCACTAAGTTACTATATCTGTTAAAAACTCCTCACGTCTTTGATTATCGATTCATTTGACAGTCCGTTCGATTCCTATCATTTGATTTAACTTTCATGTCATGCGATAGTATTATGTTGTTATACTCATTATCGCATGTTCCAATATATGTTCCGTTTTGTTATGAAATTAAGTTTTATAAGTTATGTGAATAAGACCATTTGTACTCTGATACCCTGAGTATTGCTTCTCGTGGAGTGTCCCACGAGCATGTTGTTGTGGCATCAACATCATGTGCTCCATCCGTGACGGAGAGATCAGTTCACGGCGTCTCTTAAGTACAAGTGTGGTACATAAGGCTATTAGGAGGCGTATGGATCGATCCTAGGATTTAAGTATAAGTATAATGAGGTGGATAACGGGTATGCCAATTCGCCATCTCATGTGATAATTATGCAGGAGTAGCTACCTGTGTATTGTCACGTTTTAAGTTTGCTCATGGGTACATCCGTAAGATATGATTATGAAATTTTGTTCTTGCATCGTATCATTTTCGCCTAAAGTTCCATCCGAATAAGATTTCATATGAAGCATTTATTTGGTATTTGAGCCTAAAATTCCGTACTGAGCATTCGGCTCATTCCGTAAACTTTTTGTATATACAGGTCCACAGGCTACTTTGGGAGGGGAAAAGAGAGAAGAATAAAGCCTAGGAATAAATCTGAAGATATTAGTTAAATAAGATGAATGTCTCCACTTGTATATTTGTCTTAACTTTAATGATCGTATGGTTGTGTCCTTATCAAATAAATAAATGGAATTATGACTTTTGTTATGTTACCGTTATTGTGACACGCCAGCCCTTTCGGGTTGGGGTGTTACACTACGGACTATAACCATCGTGATTACGCTCACGTTATGAAGTTCCAACGAAGTTCCAACGAAAGAACACTTACGAAGGGTCCCCGAAAGCTAATCTCGATCCAGGAGCTCAGGCATGAAGCAAAGGCCTCAACTTAGAGCTTTAGATCAGATTTTATGGGTTTTTAACCAAAAGGGGGGGGGTATTTATAGGAAAAGCAAGACCGTTAGGATCGTTTCTTGAAAAACGTGATCGAATCTCGTGCGTACACTTGTTGGAAAGTTGTGGTAACTAAAAATGGCCCTTAGTGAGCTGAAAGGGCAAGTGTGAGTGTGTGGATGAGGTTTAATCAGCTGAAATCTGCTGACTAATCAGTCTTATCTGATCTGGGTCCCTGACGCGGCCTGCGTCAGGATACACACAAAACTCAGGCGGGCCGCCTGGCCTTGTCTGATGAGCACACACTTTCAGAAATGACAGTTTTAGTCCCTTTTGCATATTTAAGCCATATCCAACACTTCTAAGGTCCGTAAAGCCAACTTTAAGGCCCTAAAATGATGCCTAAAAATTGTGGACATGAAACATGCTAAAAAATATTCCGGATGTCAGTTCGTTTGGTCGTACGAACGCGATGTTTGCTTAATTACGACGGAATGCGCATAAGTGCGAAAAACGATCCAAATGACGCGACGAATGGATTTTTCTTATGCCAAACACTAAAATAAATTATTTTAGTGCTTACATAAGTTTTTGGATGTCCGGATGTATTCAGAATGTGAGTTATGCGCGAAAGTGCAAACTTGTGCACTTTTTGGCACTTTTAGCCCCTGAATGAACCAAAAGTTTATTTTAGCACACCGAACCTCTGAAAGCCTATTTCTAAGCTATGTAAAGGGTATTTAAGGTGTGTTTAACTTATGGTCATCCTCCGGAATGTTTGTTACAGTTCAAAATTGGCATACTTTCGCAGTTTGTCAAGTTTAGTCCCTGTAAGCGAATTAACTTGTTTTTGCCATACCAAAGCCTTCAAAACTTATTTCTAAGTTATGTAAAGGTTATTTAAGGTATGTTAAGTATATGTTGATGTTCTGGAGTAGTTGTCGTATTAAACTGATTACGTTTACGCACCAGTTTGCGTATAACTCTCTAGAAAGCGATGTAGAGTTTGGAATTGAATAAAAGTCAAAACATGAAAAATGTAAAACACAACCAAACAAACATTGGGATCAAATAACATTGTTTTATTGATAATTGAACTGTTCACAATGATTACGAGCACAAATGTTACAGTCTCCCCTACTTGTGGAAATTTCGTCCCGACATTTATTTAGAGGAAACTCGTGGAAAAAGATGCGGATACTTCACCTTCATTTGATCTTCGCGTTCCTAAGTAAACTCGGGTCCACATTTAGATTCCTAGCGAACCTTGACCAAAGGAATGCGCTTGCGTTTAAGCCACTTGACTTCACGTTCCATGATTTCTACCGGTTTCTCAACAAATTTCAGTGTTTTATCAACACGAATTTCGTCAAGCGGTATGTGGAGGTTCTCATCAGCTAAACACCTCTTGAGATTGGACACGTGAAAGGTTGGATGAACATTTCCAAGTTCAGGAGGTAACTCAAGTCTGTAGGCTACCTTACCGATTCTTTCGATGATCTTGAATGGTCCAACGTATCTAGGTTCAAGTTTTCCTTTCTTTCCAAATCTGATCACACCTTTCTAAGGTGAGACCTTAAGTAATACACGATCACCAACTTGAAAATCCAAGGGCTTGCGTTTTAGGTCCGCGTAACTCTTTTGACGGCTTCTAGCTGTCTGAAGGTTATCACGAACTTTCTTAACTTTATCTATTGTCTCTAAAATGAGGGCAGGTCCAGTAAGTTGAGCCTCGCCGATCTCATTCCAGCAGACTGGTGAACGACATTTTCGACCATAGAGAGCCTCGAAAGGAGCCATGTTGATGCTGGAGTGATAACTGTTGTTCTAGGAGAATTCAATCAACGGAAGATGTGAATCCCAACTACCACCAAAATCGATCACACAAGCTCTAAGCATATCCTCCAGTGTCTGGATTGTTCTTTCAGATTGACCATCCGTTTGTGGATGATAAGCTGTGCTCAGATTAAGTTGGGACCCCATAGCAGATTGCATGGTTCTCCAAAAATGAGAAGTGAAACGAGCATCTCTGTCAGAAATGATGTTCAAGGGAACACCATGTCGAGCTACAATTTCATCCACGTAGATTTGAGCAAGTTTGTCAGCCGAAAAATCCTCACGGATTGGCAAGAAATGCGCTGACTTAGTAAGACGATCAACAACTACCCAGATGGCATCGTGACTTTTCTTTGTGCGCGGAAGTTTAGTAATGAGATCCATAGTAATGTTTTCCCATTTCCAAACTGGGATCTCTGGTTGCTCCAACAATCCAGAAGGACGCTGATGTTCAGCCTTAACCTTAAGACAAGTAAGGCATTTTGATACATATAAGGCAATGTCTTTCTTCATACCAGGCCACCAATACTGAATACGAAGATCCTTATACATCTTATCTGAGCCAGGATGAATAGAATAACGAGACTTATGGGCTTCATCCATAAGCAAGGTACGAAGATTATCTTGGCTTGGGACCCACAAACGGTCCATGAAGTAATACGATCCATTGTCCTTCAGTTCAGGTGTTATGTGATAGGGAAATTCCTGATTCATCAGACCTTGTGACACACAAGATTGTTGAGCCTGAGAAATACGTGCTTGGATATCGGATTGAGCTTGAATAACATATTGGACACGAACACAATGGAGCTTAGTACGTTCCTTGCGACTCAAAGCATCGGCCACGCCATTCGCCTTACCAGGATGGTAGCGAATCTCGCAGTCATAGTCGTTTAGAAGTTCAACCCAACGTCGCTGCCTCATGTTGAGTTCTTTCTGACTGAAGATATGCTGAAGACTTTTGTGGTCAGTGAAAACCACACATTTTGTACCATACAAATAGTGTCTCCAAATCTTAAGAGCGAAGACAACTGCACCCAACTCAAGATCATGAGTGGTGTAGTTTTTCTCATGAATCTTCAACTGCCTCGATGCGTATGCTATGACTTTGTTTCTTTGCATCAGGACGCAGCCAAGACCTAATTTAGATGCATCGCAATAAACGACGAAATCATCATTGCCCTCAGGCAAAGTTAGAACAGGCGCGTTGCAAAGTTTTTGTTTCAAAGTCAGAAACGCTTCCTCTTGCTTGAATCCCCAATCAAATGGCTTGTTCTTCTGAGCTAGAGCAGTTAGAGGAACTGCAATCTTCGAGAAATTTTCAATGAAGCGGCGATAATAACCCGCTAGACCAAGAAAAGAACGAACTTCAGTAGGAGTAGTAGGTGTATCCCTATCCTTAATCGCACTGATCTTGGAGGTATCTACATGAATACCTTGTTCGTTGACAATATGTCCTAAGAATTGAACTTCTTTAAGCCAGAATTCACACTTGGAGAATTTGGCGAAAAGTTGCTCTTTCTTTAGGAGTTCCAACGTAAGACGAAGATGTTGCTCATGATCAGCTCGCGTCTTTGAATATATCAAAATGTCATCAATGAAAACGATGATGAACATATCCAAATAAGGCTTGCAGACCCTATTCATCAAGTCCATGAAAACAGCAGGAGCATTAGTCAAACCGAAAGGCATGACTGTGAACTCATATTGCCCGTAACGAGTGCGGAACGCTGTCTTGGGAATATCTTCTTCATGCACACGAAGCTGATGATATCCAGATCGCAGATCAATCTTTGAAAAATAAGAAGCGCCTTGCAATTGATCAAAGAGATCATCAATGCGAGGTAGGGGATATCGATTCTTGATGGTAAGCTTGTTAAGCTCACGATAATCGATACACATCCTAAAAGATCCATCCTTCTTCTTGACAAAAAGAACGGAAGCACCCCAAGGTGAAAAGCTAGGACGGATAAAACCTTTGTCAGAGAGTTCCTGAAGCTGCTTAGACAATTCTGGCATCTCGGACGGTGCAAGACGATATGTAGCTCTAGCAATGGGATTTGCACCAGGTACGAGATCAATACGAAATTCGACTTGGCGTGCTGGGGGTAGACCAGGTAATTCTTCAGGAAATACTTCAGGATAATCCCGAACAACAGGAATATCTTGAATAGACTTACCTTTGCCCTTATCTGCTACCACATGTGCCAAAAATGCCACATAGTTCTTTCGCAGATACTTCCGAGCTTTAAAACAAGACATGAGTTTGAGACCACCAGCAGGTTTCTCACCATGAACCTGTAGGATCTCACCTGACGAAAGCGGCATGCGAATGATCTTCTCAAAACAAACTATCTCTACGCGATACTTGGCTAACCAATCCTTACCCACAATAACGTCGAAGCTTCCAAGTTGCATAGGCGTGAGGTCAATAGGAAAAAGATGGTTGTTAAGGTTCAACTGGCAGTTGCGGAGAACAGAATCAAGAACAATGGGTTCACCGCTCGCCACTTCTACTGTGAATGGTTTACCTAGTTTCGTTCTAGACACTCGAAGCAATGGTTCAAAAGATAACGACACAAAACTCTTATCGGCACCCGAATCAAAAGAACAGATGCTGGCTGATTATTAATAAAGAACGTACCGTTCACCACATTATCATATGCTTGTGCCTCTTGTGCATTCATGTTGAAGACTCGACCTCGAGCCTGAGCCTGATTTTGGTTGGCTAGCCTTGGGCACCGGTTTCTGTAGTGGGTCAGATCCCCACAATTGTAGCACGAACCAGGAGGAAAATGAGGTCGTGCAGCTTGACCTTGTTGCTGAGCAAGAGGCTGAGCTTCGTTCTGGTTAGCAGGAATGCGGCAGGTGGCAGCAAGATGACCATTTCTTCCACAGTTGGTGCATTGACGACACTAAACCTGTGGTGGGTGATGGCTGTTACACCTGTTGCACAAAGGTGCATTGCCAAGATAAGGCTTCTTGGTTGGAGGCTGTGCGGGTTGGTTGGGAGCTGCCTGGTTAACCTGGGCAGTGACAGCAAAGTTTTGGGAAGCCTTACGCTTCCTTGACCCCCTAGTAGAACCAGAAGCCTTTCCCTTCTTGTTTTGATCTTTCTTGCTATCCTCGTTGTCAGACGCCTGCTTCTTTCCCTTGTCACCCTTCTTGTGCAGCTTTCCCTTTCGAATTTGCGACTCAGTCAGTGTCGCTGATAACTCGATTGCCTGACGGAGTGTGGTAGGGTTGCTACCAGTAATAATGTCTTGTACCGAGTCAGGTAGGCCGTCGGTGTACCTTTCGATGGCCTTGTCGAGTGGGGCAACCATTGTCGGGCAAAGCAGACTCAACTCCTCAAACCTATCTGTATAAGCCCGGTGCTCGCCACTGTATTGCTTTAAGTCGTCAAACTCTTTCTCCAACGCTCGCTGCTCATGACGAGGACAGAACTCCCTCATCATTAGTGCCCTAAGTTTAGCCTATGTCTGAGCTAGAGCAACTTCTTCACCGCGATCCCTCATAACCCCGGTCCACCACGTAAGAGCCCTCTTCTGAAACACACTTGAAGAAAACTCGACCTTGCGATTTTCAGGACACTGCACGTGACGGAAAGTATTCTCAATGCTCTCGAACCATTGAAGAAGCCCAGTTGCTCCTTCAGAACCACTAAACTTGAGTGGTTTAGCCGAGTTAAAATTCTTGAAATTGCATGGAGCATTATTGTTGTTGTTGGCTTGGTTCCATTGAGCAAAGAGGTTTAGGAGTGCAGCAGCCATTTGCTGTGCAATAATTTCTGCCAGTTCGGCATTTGCTACTTGATTGTCCCGTCGAGGAGGCATTCTAGAAGAGGAAAACATGAAAGGAAACGAGTGAGATGATTGGATGAAGAGAATGAGATGAAACAAAATCAACAAAAGCAAAGATGGTGGTCATGCATCGCTAAGCAAACAAGCGACACACAATGTCTAATCAAAGTAAATGGGTCGAAAATAATGCATTGCGAAGACATGCTCGCCTATAAGTGAACACTCACCCAAGAGTTCCCAGGTAAGAGTGACAGGTCCGATTATGTGGATTTGTACGAACACTCTAGCCTTAGACAGAAAACCCAGCGTATAGGCATTCACTCTTCCAGTTCGCACGTGTTCACATTATTAAAACCCGAAAACCTTGACGAGACTTTTGAAAATTCAAAAGGGTTCAAAACCATATAACAGAGGGTTCAAAACCTAGTAATCAATCATCCTAGAACAGATGATTAATTTTTAAAGCGGATTCGGAATCGATGTTCTCGTTGTGGTTATCACCTAAGGATAGGTGAAGTGCATGTTTTAAAATCTAAACACAAGATAACTTGTGTTAGGGTCCTAGAAAGTTATAGTCTAGGTCAAAGCATTACTAATAACCTAATTCCCTATAACCATTGGCTCTGATACCAACTCTTCTGTCACACTCCGACCGCGTATAACATGCAACCGCGGCGGAAACGTCGGGGAGTGTTGGCATACAAAGTTATATTTTTTTTATTAAACACGAGTGTTACATTGTTTCAAAACAGGAAATAAAGTGTTCAGAACATATTCAAACTAAGTCTATCTTCGTTTTTATGTCTCTAAGGCACAGGTCCACCCTAGTGTCACAATCGTCATCCTAAGCGATAGCTCCTGAAAACACATGTGAAAGTAGGTACGTCAGCATAAAAATGCCTGTGAGATACATAGGTTTTGTGAAAATGGGATTCATGACTTAAGTTTAAAGAAAACGTTTAATAACAGTCAGTCATGAACCTTGTAAATTGTTTTGTTTTGAAATCATATGAAAAACGATAAGATCAGATGATATGTATAAATAAAATGTAAGGTTAAATGAATAACCTAGTAAATCGAGTTTGTATAAGATGAGTTGTTTGTAAAAAATAATGTCTTGTGAAGAATATGTTATTTATGTAAAACGTACTATGTCTAAACTGAAATGATTTAAATAATGCTACGATAGGTAATATTAGACAAACACTTATATATAGGAAGTACCAGCGGCGTATCCACCATGTTTGTATCATATTACATACGCCACGTTACTTAAACCATTTACCCAAACCAACCACCATGTAAATTGTTCATGTATAAATCAATTGTCAAGTGTTATTGTGTAAACCATATCAAAATGTTCATGTCTAATGTAAACCACCAAATGTGTATATCAATGTCAAATTGTTTATGTTTAATGTAAATCATATAATATGTATCCAAAATATCATGTATGGCATGTGAAATATATCAACTAGGCCATAGGTAAAAATGCACAAAAACAGGGTATTGAATTAAACATTGTTTAAGTCAAAGTTATGTTTTGTGGAAAAATTGCATGCTATACTGATACAAACATTTATGCGGTATTGTGAAAATGCATACATTCAAGCCTTTGTGACTGTAGTGATAGACCTTTAAACAAATTAAAGGCCTATATGTGTTATGTTTATCGTATTCGGTCATTCCATCCAATCCAAACAAACCCGAGATTTCAGGAATGGGAGTTGTCAAGTCCTATGGTACCATTACCTACTAACGGGCGGCATGATCGGTTTTAATGAATGTACATTGTATAATTTGAACAAACCAAATGTCATACCAAAATGTGAGCATGTGATGAATAAATGTACTAAGTACGCACACAATGGGCATACATAGCATAAAATGTAGTATAAAATGATGTACTAAGTACGCACACAATGAGCATACATAGCATAAAAGTCATGTAAATCAATGTGCTAGCATGCTATCAGTCAACACACATAGCAGAAATGTAACGTAAATCAACGTACTAAGTATGCTAAGTAAACATACATAGCGAAACAATGTAATGTAAATCATGTACTAATAGTGTACTAATGAGCATAGCAAGTATATGATGTGAAAACAGGAAAGCACGAAAGTAACAAGTAGGCACATGTGTTTCTCCCCAAAACAGTATGGAAAACAGTAAAAGAGGGGACTATGTACTCACTTGAGATTGCTTTGAAGTCCTTGTGTAATAATCACACAATGCTAGAGATCACGGAATATCAAACGGCACCTAATAGGTAGCTGTATTAATATACCGGACCAAAATCGGAAGGATCGGATAGTATGCGGGTTCGTAAACCAAATGAGTATGGAGACTCATGTAATATGGTTTAACAAAGCCTTTATACTAAAATGAAATACCTAAGTGCATACGACCCGTTTAGGTAGCTTATGCTACTTTAACGCGTCGTTCGCGTAAAACGCGTTTTGGAATGCCTAACATCGTGACCATAAGGTATAACTTCGGAAGGCTATTCCCTATACAACTATGGTCACCTAGAGTGTTTGGTCGGATCCTAATGATCGACCAAATGGGTCGGGTTCGAAAGTATAAGGGATTGTTTAGATCGCTTACCTTACGACCCTATATAAGCACTAAACTAAAAGTGACAAGCTAAGCATGTTAGAACATGCTTAAATAAGTTTAGAAAACAGGTTTGGTATCAAAACAAACGGTTTTGATACCTACGAGTAGTTTGGTTACAAAATACGCAAGAATGCGCATTTTGGCCGAAACTACGACTCGTCACTGAGCCTAGATAACGTGGTAATCAGTATGTATAGTCACTACGGACTATAACCATCGTGATCACGCTCACGTTATGAAGTTCCAACGAACTTCGTGTTGACCATAAGCTGGTCAACGCAGAAAGTCAAACAAAGTTTGACTTTAGCACTAGAAAGCGATTAAAAGAACGAAATAACACTTACGAAGGGTCCCCGAAAGCTAATCTCGATCTAGGAGCTCAGGTATGAAGCAAAGGCCTCAACTTAGAGCTTTAGATCAGATTTTGTGGGTTTTTAACTGTTGGGATTGAACCCTATCAGAGGAACAGATAAATAAAGCCAAAACTGGATCAGAACAGTGGATTCTGAATAAGCAGATGCTGATATACAAATCTCTCCCCTTGAAAGTGATTACAACTACTGATGACCTCCTATCTGTTGATCTTACCAAACTGCTGACTCATAACTGCTGCTCAACTAAAGATCTAATGGAAGACTAAAGTCCTGCTGATTCAATCTACTGCCTTGAGTCAAGCACTGCTGATCCGGACAAGTGCTGCTGGGTTCACAGCAGTAGAAGGTTGCAGCTGTTCTAAAGTCTGTTTTATAATAGAATGTATTAGCAGTAGTTAACACAAGCAGTGTCTGTATAGATCAGAGGTTAGAGTTTGTTAGGAGGTTAGATGTCACTTTCATGGTGACGTCAGCAAAGATGCTCAGTAGTTTGCAAGTGCCTATAAATAGTTCAGTACTTTGTACTGTTCTATTAGCTCTTCACATCATTCGTCTTCTTTGCACGAACAAACTACTGAGCTCGGGCTGAGGGGGAGTTTGCATTCATACATCTATCTTTGTAATCGTTGTTGAAATTAAATTCAATCATTCGGTTCATTGTGTAAAAGATGTTTGATTAAAGTATTACTCTCATTTGATTGTATGCAAAGTTTGTTTTCATTTTAATTCCGCTGCACAACTCATCCATTTTCATCTTAACTTCAAACACAAAATACAATAAAAAAGAAACTCAGATCCTAACAATTGGTATCAGAGCTTGGATAGTCAAATTTGATTTAACAATCACTTTGACGTAAATAGTTCAGCTCAAAACAGTTGATACTGATCGTTTGTTCGTCGTTGAAAAACAGAGTAAGGATTAATCACCACTAAAGTTGATTTCTCAAACAACAAGAATGACGTCACAATCTCAGGACGATAAAAACAACATTGGTTCTCTCTTTAAACCACCTATGCTAAAAAGAAATGAGTACAACATCTGGCAGAGGAGGATGGGTCACATCCTCGCTCAACAAAGCACAGGTTGTTGGAAGTCTGTGATCTTTGGTCCTCATGTTCCTACAGTGCCAAGCGCTGAAGATGCTAAAGCATTTAGTATCATAGCATCAGCGCTACCCAACGAAATATATGCTGGATTGTTACATTGTGACAATGCCAAAGAGTTGTGGGACGCGCTTAAGGAACAATTTGGAGGTACCGAAGAGGTCATAGAAAACAATAGGGAAATACTGAACCAACAGTATGAAACATTTTGTCATGTTAAAGGTGAATCACTGACGCAACAATTTGAGCGGTTCAGTTGTCTCATCAGTGAACTGCGGCTTGTTAAAACCACTTTTACAAACTCAACTCAAAACAGTAGGTTCCTCAGGTCACTGCCAGATAAATGGGACACAATAGCGTTTGTCACCCGAAATTCACCTGAGTTCAAGGATCTGACCTTGACCCAACTCCATGGTCGACTCCTGACCTACGAAAGGGAGTTGAACCAGAAAAGGAAGTTACAAGAGTCAGGGAAAACCGTTGATGATTATTCATTCGGTAACACTGCTCTTCTGGGTCAAGAAGAATCTGGTGGTAGTGGTAAGGATCAGGGTTATGATCACTTCATTGACATAACTGCTGGTGCAAATTTTAACAACCTTGATCCTCACTCTACAGGTTATGCATTCACTACAAATGAAAACCAGATGTCAGACAATTTAAGCTTTGAACTAAATGATTTACAGCATTTTGACCCCACTGATCTAGAGGAAATGGACATCTTGCATCAACTGGCCTTGCTAAGTGTTAGAACTAGCAAGTTTTATAAAAGAACAGGGCGAAAATTCCCAGGGTTGCATGGGAATCTAAGGGTTGGGTTGGATAAATTGAAAATCAAGTGCTATAAGTGTAACAGGTTAGGACATTTTGCTAGAGAGTGTAGGAGTCAAACAACTGGTCCCATAATCACTCACCCTAGTTCAAATCCTAGACCTCAAAATCAAAACACTGTGCACTATGCCCAATATGCCCCAGCAGCACATGTGAACACTGCTCACTATGCTGTTGCTCCTGTGCCAGTGCATTATGTCCAAACAGCTGCTCCACAGATTCAATATGTTCAAACCCTGCTCCCCAGGCACAAGTGCTACCTGCACCACAAACCACTACTCCAGTAGCAACACAACCAGATCAACAAAGTTTCTTTACTCAAGAGTTTGTTGACTGGAGTAGTATGCCTGAAGACCTCAGTGATGAAAACCTTGCACTCTATGCTTTTAATGTTTCTTCTCATGATGAATTTTGTTTGATGGCATTAGAGTCAATACAGGAGGGTGTTGAATCTGAAGAGAAACAGTTGGTCTCTAAAACAGTGGATGAGGTGATTGAAGCAGTGGTTACTGCTGTGGCTAATGAAGTACTGTTGGAAGAAAGTTCAGATATCCTGATTGAACCACTGACAGATCTATGGTCTGAAGAAGATAAGAAAGAAGAAAAGGCAGGTGAAAAAGAAGAGAGAGCTGGTGATGAAGAGAATACTCAGTGTGATTGTGCAATGATGGCTGCTGCCAAGGGAGCTTCTGCATGCTTTGATAGTCTTTGGTATGTAGATAGTGGAGGCTCCAGGCACATGACAGGATGTAAAGCCCTCCTCAAAGACTTTAAAATCCATGGTGGTGGTGATATATCCTTTGGAAATAATAGTAAAGGAAAGGTTTTGGGGTCTGGAACAGTGCAATCTGGCAATGTAAAATTTGAAAATGTCAATCTAATAGACAATCTAAAATTCAACCTTCTGAGTGTATCTCAAATGAGTGACAAAGGGTTTGGGTCATTCTTCATAAAAGATTGTTGTAGGATTGTTGGACCAGAAATGGTCAAAAAGATTGAAGCAATAATAAAAAATGGTCAAACTAAACTTGTTGCTCAAAGAAGTGGCAATGTTTATGTTGTTGACATGTCAAAAGAGTGTCCCAGAGCTGATGCCTGTCTGTTCTCAGCTGCCTCTAACAAAGAGACAGAACTTTGGCATAAAAGACTGGGGCACACAAATCTTAAGACAATAACAGAAATTTCAAAAAATGGTTTGGTGAGAGGCCTACCACAAAAATTGTTTTCATGTCCTGAACATTGCATTTCCTGTTTAAAAGGAAAACAGCATAAAAGTTCTTACAAGTCCATTGAAGAGTCCAAAACAACCCAGTGTTTGCAAATGCTACACATGGATTTGTTTGGCCCAGTTCAAGTCATGAGCCTTAAAAAGAAAAGATATTGTTTGGTTATAGTTGATGACTTTTCTAGGTTTACATGGACTTTCTTTTTGCACTCTAAAGATGAAACTGCAGGCATTTTGCAAGACTTTGTGACACAGGTTGAAAAGCAATTTGGCCTTCTAGTGAAAAGCTTTAGGAGTGACAATGGCACAGAATTTAAAAATAGGGAGTTGGATGCCTTCTGTGTGAAGAAAGGGATTGTAAGGCAGTACAACATCCCTAGAACACCAGAGCAAAATGGGGTTGTTGAAAGAAAGAACAGAACTTTGATTGAGGCTGCCAGAACCATGCTTGCAGATTCAGGTTTGCCATTAACTTTCTGGGCAGAGGCAGTAAACACTGCTTGCTATGTCCAGAGCAGAGTTTTAATAAACCCAAGGCACAAAAAGACTGCCTATGAAATTCTGTATAAAATCAAACCACTGATCTCATACTTCAAGGTGTTTGGCTGCCCATGCTTTATTTTGAACTTAAAAGATTCCATTTCAAAATTTGCAGCCAAAATTGATTGTGGTTATTTTCTAGGATACTCAACCACTGCCAAGGCCTACAAAGTGTTCAATGCACGGACCAAGGTAGTGGAGGAGACTTTGGATGTAAAGTTCAATGAACTTTCATCAATGAAAATCCCAGCAAATCCTGCTGAACTGTTTGATCTTGAAAAATTCACTTTTGAAAATATTGTTGTCAAGACTAACAGTGCAGGTCCATCAGAGGATACAACACCAGAGTTTGGGTATGAAGTCATCATCCCTTAAAGGTCTGCCACAAAAGGAAAAGCATCAGTTGTTCAAAACATCTGTCAAAGCTCAACCACTGCTACATCAACAGTTGTTGACCAAAGTAGCCCATTCACCACTGCTTCCACATCCTCAAACACTGCTGACAAAAGTCCTCAAACAGTGGATAAAAGTCAGCAGTGGTCCACTCCATTGCCACCCATTCCACCACCTTTTGAAGCCACTGCTGGGTCATCGAAGTCATCAGCAGTGGTTAGCTCAGATGATACATATTTGCAGCCTTCACCAACAAATGCCATCATACCATACCAAGGAGATTTAATCTTCTTGAGATCTAATCCACCTGATCAAATCATTGGCAACATCAATGAAGGGGTGCTCACAAGAAGCCAAACCCAAAACATTTGTCTTTTCAATGGTTTTCTATCACTTCATCAGCCAGTCAAGTACCAAGAGGCACTAAAAGACAACAGCTGGGTAGAAGCCATGCAAGAGGAGCTCCAACAGTTTTAGAGACAACAAGTATGGGAGCTTGTACCACTGCCAAAAGAGATTAGTCCCATTGGCACAAAGTGGGTCTTCAAGAACAAAACAGATGAAAGGGGCATTGTTGTCAAGAACAAAGCCAGGCTTGTGGTTCAAGGTTACAGACAGGAAGAGGGGATTGATTATGATGAAACATTTGCTCCTGTTGCAAGATTGGAAGCTATCAGACTGTTCCTGGCCTTTGCTGTCAACCACAATATGAAGGTGTTTCAGATGGATATCAAAAGTGCTTTCCTCTATGGTACATTGCAAGAAGAGGTATATGTATGTCAACCTCCAGGCTTTGAGGATCCATTTTATCCTGATCATGTCTACAGGCTAAACAAAGCCTTATATGGCCTGAAACAAGCACCTAGATCCTGGTATGAAACTCTTTCCAACTTTCTACTCTCAAACGGTTTCAAAAGAGGTACCATTGATAAAACACTATTTCTTAAATGGAGAGGGAAAGATTTAATGATTGTCCAAATTTATGTGGATGACATTATTTTTGGAAGCACATGTACCAAAATGTGTGAAGAGTTTAGAGAACTCATGACAGCTGAGTTTGAAATGAGTGCAATGGGTGAGCTGCAATGCTTTCTTGGTCTCCAAGTACAGCAATTGCAAAATGGAACTTTCATTCATCAAAGCAAATATGCTAAAGAACTTTTAACCAAATTTGATATGAATGATTGTAAACCATGCAGCACACCCATGGCCACAAATAAGTTGGTCATGTCTGATGAAAAGGATGAGCTGATTGACCAAACACTCTATAGAAGCATGATTGGGTCCTTATTGTACCTAACTGCATCTAGACCAGACATCATGTTTGCAACATGTGTCTGTGCAAGAAGTCAATCAGCTCCCAGAAAATCAAATCTCATTGCTGTAAAAAGGATTCTCAGATACATAAAAGGTGCTCCCACACTTGGTATCTGGTATCCAGCTAATGGGAATATCAAGCTTTCAGGTTTTTCAAACAGTGACTTTGCTGGATGTCACACCACAAGGAAGTCCACTTCAGGAGGGTGCCAGTTTCTAGGTGATTGCTTAGTCTCTTGGCAAAGCAAAAAGCAAGCAGCAGTTTCAACATCCACTGCTGAGGCTGAATACATTGCTGCTGCAAGCTGTACAGCCCAACTCTTGTGGCTTCAAAATCAGTTACTGGATTTTGGTATCACTGCCTTAAAGACACCACTCATGTTGGACAGCCATGCAGCAGAAAACATCATCAAAAATCCAGTTTCCCATTCTACCACCAAGCACATCGACATCAGACATCACTTTGTGAGGGATTGCTATGAAAAAGGTTTGATTTCTCTGCATCATGTCCCAACTAAAGACCAGCTGGCAGATGTGCTCACAAAAGCACTTGATACAGCCACTTTTGAAAGCTTGGTCTCTAGGATTGGGATTCTAAACATGGAATAACAAGCAACATCTTGTTTTTCTATGAATAAAAGCAACAAAATGTTTTCAGAAAATCAAAAATCCATCCTTAAAAATAGCTTAAAAATGAAAATTTCATTAAAATCCTTAAAAGTCTGCCATAACCACTGATTGTTCAAAATTCTGCTCTACTTCAAAAAGTCTGCCCACTGCTGAAAGGCAACCTCTGTTCTCTCATTCCTTGATAACCACTGTTGTTCAAAAGCAGTGTCTTATCCACTGATATGCTATCCACTGATAGTGAAAATCATCCACTGCCCCCTTTCCACTGCTTTCATCAGTTGCTTTCACCAAAAGTACTGTCCTTCATTTTCACTAGTGGTTGTCACGTGGGCAGTACATAGCAGTCAGACCTTTTGTAACGGCTGCCACGTCAACATTCATTCGCTTTCCTATAACATCCCCCACTCACCATCAAAACAGGGTTTTACTGTCGAATTGAATTCTTAAAAATTCTCTTCTCAAAGCAGTTTTTCTTCTCATTTCTCACAAATTTCTTCGATCGTTTCGTTTCAAAAATGACAAAATCGAAGCTCTCTGCAAAACTCTCATCAAAATCATCGAAAACAGCCTCTCAAAAGGCAACTACCACTGAAATTCCATTCAAAAAATCTCACAATCTCCTGGGTCTTCTCACAAAACCAGGAACCACAGATGTTTTCGATTCCATTATCACCATCATGGCAAAATCAAAGTACAAAACTTTGCTCACGCCGCCGACAGCCACCCCATCTACTTGGCGACCCACAAGGGGAATTTTGGAAGAATGCCAACCCTGAAAAACAAGGAGACATTGGCAACTGCAATCCAATCTTCCATAAAA